>NW_027507758.1:13800844-13858344 GCF_037356315.1 Lithobates pipiens | reverse complement strand
CACAGAACCAGAGGAGCTTACACTTTAATGCCCCCCCCCCCCAGTCATTTATTATTATACATTTATATAGCTCTGACATATACCGCAGTGCTGTACAGAGAACACTGAGCCGGTCACATCAGTCTCTGTACCAGAGAAGCTTACACTCTAATGTCCCCCCACAGTCCTCACAGAACCAGAGGAGCTTACACTCTAATGCCCCCCCCCTACAGTCACACACTATTATTATTACACATTTATATAACTGACATATACCGCACTGAGCCAGTCATACCAGTCTCTGTACCACTCTCTAATCTCCTGCCACAGTCATCACAGAACCAGAAGAGATTGCACTCTAATGTGCCCCCCCCCCCCCCCCCCCCGTCACACATTATTATTATACATTTGTACAGCACTGCTGTATATGGTCAGAGCTATATAAATGTATAATAGTGTGTGACTGTGGGGACATTAGAGTGTAAGCTCTTCTGGTGAGGTCACATGCTATTATTATATATAGCTCTGACATATACCGCAGTGCTGTACAGAGAACACTGAGGTAGTCACATCAGTCTCTGTACCAGAGGAGCTTACACTCTAATGTCTGACCACAGCCACACACTATTATTATACATTTGTACAGCACTGCATTATATGTCAGAGCTATATAAACATAATAGTGTGTGACTGTGGGGGGGGAACATTAGAGTGTAAGCTCCTCTGGTGCAGTCACACACCATTATATATTTATATAGCTGGCTTACTGCACATTCTCTGCACCACAAGAGCTTACACTCTAATGACCCCCGCACAGTCACACACTATTATAATACATTTATATAGCTCTGACATATACTGCAGTGCTGTACAGAGAAAACTGAGCCGGTCACACCAGTCTCTGTATCAAAAGGAGCTTACACTCTAATGCCCCCTCGCCCCCCATCACACACTATTATTATTATACATTTGTACAGCACTGCGGTATATGTCAGAGCTATATATTTGTATAATAATACTGTGTGACTGTGGGGGGGACATTAGAGTGTAAGCTTTTGTGGTACAGAGCCTGATGTGACCGGCTCAGTGTTCTGTGTACAGCACTGCAGTATATGTCAGAGCTATATAAATGTATAATAATAATGGTGTGTGACTGTGGGAGGACATTAGAGTGTAAGCTCTTGTGGTGCAGAAAATGATGTGACTGGCTAAAGCACTGCAGTATGCCAGCTATATACATATATAATAGTGTGTGACTGTGGGGGTGGGGGGGGGGGGGGCATTGGAGTGTAAGCTCCTCTGGTGCAGTCACACACTATTATATATTTATATAGCTGGCATACTGCAGTGCTTTAGCCAGTCACATCATTCTCTGCACCACAAGAGCTTACACTCTAATGTCCCCCCACAGCCACACACGCACTATTATTATTATATATTTATATAGCACCGACATATACCACAGTGCTGTACAGAGAGCACTGAGCTGGTCATATCAGTCTCTGTACCAGAGGAGCTTACACTCTAATGTCCCCCCACAGTCCTCACAGAACCAGAAGAGCTAACACTCTAATGTCCCTCCACAGTCACACACTATTATATATGTATATAGCTGGCATACTGCAGTGCTTTAGCCAGTCACATCATTCTCTGCACCACAAGAGCTTACACTGTAATGTCCTTCCACAGTCACACACTGTTATGGTGCATCAGGGATAGGAATTCCTCAGTTGCCTCCACAGGCTGGATCTGAACATTCATGGTCATCCCTCAGTGCAGCTTCAGCTCCCTCAATAGCCGGGATCGGTGACCCCGCTGTATCGTTGCTACAAGAAATCAGACGGGGGTCAGGGCAGCCCCCTCCGGGTTCCCATCTCTGCTCTCCTAAAACCTTCATCCCCCCCCCCTCCTACTCCTCTTCTTCCTCCTCCTCCTCTTCTCCCATAGCAGCACATCTCAGTACAGAAAGTTCCGTTATAAAGTTCTTCCTCCGCCTCCTGACACCGATCTGCGGGCGGAGGGCGAACGTCCTTCTAATGAAGTGTTGTGGCGCACGCGGCGGAGATCACACTGACTTTGTGAGACTGAAGATCCTCCATCTCCAGGAGGAAGAGACGGAACGAAGCTCTTCACAAAGGGCAGGAGGAGATGGATAGAAATGGAACAACTTATCCGTGTAATTGGCTTCTGCGGAGGGAAGAACGTCTTGTGTCGGGGGCACCAAGCTACAGATGTGAAGAGGAAGAGTTTTGTTTCTCCTCCGGAGGGCTGGAGACACACAGGAGGAAAAGTCAACGAAATCCAAGATTAGGGAACCATTTCCCTTTACATTGGACCTCCGGCCTTCCTGGTCTTGTACAGGTGTACCGGATCCTCTCCTGAAAAGGTTTCTTCTGATCACCTAGCACCGCGGAGGGGATTTACCGACACTGGAACACTCTTAATCCGGTACAGCTGTGCATGGTAGCCAATCAGCTTCTAACTTCAGCTTGCTTAACCACTCGCCAACCGTATAACTTGCATATACGGCGACAAGGTGGCTCCGCGGCATACCTAGTACGTGATCTGGCACCTCTTGGTAGGACGCGCGCAATGCGCGCCGCGGGCGGGCCCGCTCCCGCCTTGACTATACACAGTGGGAGCTGATCTGCGGGTAACGGACTTGATGTCCACTGCCACCCGCTGATAGTTGGGCAGGGAGCCAGAATAGTGGGGTCTACCTAGTACGTGATCTGACACCTCTGGGTAGGCCGCGTGTGCGCACCACCGGCAGCTTGCTCCCGCCTTGAATATACACAGTGAAAGCTGATCTGTGGGTACCTGGATGTCCACCACCACCCGCTGATCGTTAGGCAGAGAGCCAGAACAGTGGTCTACCTAGTACGTGACCTGACACCTTTGTGTAGGGAGCGTGTGCGCGCCAACGGTGGCCCGCTCCCACCTTGATTATACACAGAGGGAGCTGATCTGCGGGTACGACAGACTCGTTGTCCACTGCCACCCGCTGATCGTTAGGCAGAGAGCCAGAACAGTGATCTACCTAGTACGTGATCCGATACCTCTGGGTAGGGTGCGTGTGCTCGCCACCGGCGGCCTGCTCCCACCTTGATTATACACAGTGGGAGCTGATCTGCGAGTACCGCGGACTCAATGTCCACCGCCACCTGCTGATCGTTAAGCAGAAAGCCAGCTAGTATGTGATCGGACACCTCTAGTGAGTAGGGCGCGTGTGCGCACCATCGGTGGCCCTCTCCCGCCTTGATTATACACAATGGGAGTTGATCTGTGGGTACTGTGGACTAGATGTCCACTGCCACCCGCTGATCGTTAGGCAGAGAGCCAGAACGGTGGTCTACCTAGTACGTGATCCGACACCTCTGGGTAGGGGCACACGCATGCGCGCCACTGGCGGCCCACTCCCGCCTTCATTATACACAGTGGGAGTTGATCTGTGGGTATGCCAGTTTTGATTGTTCAACCAGCACCCGCTAATCGTTGGGCAGAGAGCCAGAACAGCGGTCTGCTTATGTAAACAAGGCAGATCAGCATTCTGTCAGGAGGGAAGGCATGGATCCTGTGTCTCTGCAAAGCAGGAACATGAATCAATGCCTTTCCCTGGTAAAAGCACCTCCCCCAAAGTACACTAAAACATTGGCTAGGCACACAGTTAACCCTTTGATCACCCTAGATATTTGGCCCCTTCCCAGCCATTGTCATTAGTACAGTGACAGTGCATATTTTTAACACTGCTCACTGTATAAGTGTCACAAAAAGTGTCACTGTCCGCCGCAATATCGCTGTCTTGTTATGAGTCGCTGATCGCTGTCATTACGAGTAAAAAAAAAAAAAAAAAAAAAAAAATCCCATAGTGTGTAGACGCTATAACGTTTGCGCAAACCAATCAATAGATGCTTAATGGGATTTTTTTTTAACCAAAAATATGTAGCAGAATACATATTGGCTTAAAGCGGGAGTCCGCCGGGACTCCGCATTTTTTTTTTTTTTTTTTTAAAGTCAGCAGCTACAAATACTGCAGCTGCTGACTTTTAAAATAGTGACACTTACCTGTCCAGCGCGCCCGCGATGTCGGCACCCGAAGCCGACCTCTAGATCGACACTCGAGTGCTGCCGCCGCCATCTTGGGTATGGGAATCAGGAAATGGAGCCTTTCGGCTTCATTTCCCGGTTCCCTACTGCGCATGCGCGAGCCGCGCTGCGCAATGAGGACGGTCCCCGCTGCCTCTGGGATCTGTGTGTTTCCCAGCAGGCAGCGGGGCACTTGCGGAAGGGGGCGGGCACTTGTGGAAAGGGGCGTAATGTACGCCCCTTTCCGCAGAGAGCTAGCCCGGAAGTGGGTGCAGTTACCTGGATTATCCAGGTAACTGCACCCCCCTCCCCCCTGAAAGGTGCCAATCGTGGCGCCGGAGGGGGGGAGGAATCCATGAGCGGAAGGTCCATTTTAGGGTGGACCTCCGCTTTAAATTCATGAAGAAATTCTATTTTTACATTTTTTTTATTGGATGTGTGTTATAGCAGAAAGTAAAAAATATATTTTTTTCCAAAATTTACTTTTTTTTGTTTATAGCGCAAAAAAATAAAACATGCAGAGGTGATCAAATACCACCAAAATAAATCTCTATTTGTGTGGGGGAAAAAAAAAGGACATCAATTTTATTTGGGTACAACGTCGCACGACCGCACAATTGTGAATTAAAGTAACAGTGCTGCATCTCAAAAAATGGACGGGTCAAGAAGGGGGGGGGGGGGTAAACTTTCCAGAGCTGAAGTGGGTTATCCCCTTCCCAGCCAGTGTCATTAGTACAGTGACAGTGCATATTTTTTAGTATTGATCACTGTATTAGTGTCACTGGTTCCCAAAAAGCAACAAGATGTGGAATTATAAAAGCAGGAGGTGTTCTGCGAGATCAGCAGGTTTGCTGCTGCTTTTAAAATTCAACATATAAACAGTCCGTTGGACTTCTAAATACTGTATTTCACATTATAAGCTGCGTTTACTGTTAAAAATAACAGTGAAATTGTGGTGGGTGTAACAAGATGTCCGCTTGCCCCCTTCTCAGTGTATCCTTACTGTGGAGGAGTGCGGGGTGTAGCAAGATGGTGGCGACAGAACGTCACTTCCGTTACCAATTCTGATGGGTCGTCTGATCCGACGGGACCCCACGGGCTGATCCGACGGGACCCCCGGGCTGATCCGACGGGACCCCCGGGCTGATCCGACGGGACCCCCGGGCATTCCATATGAAGTATCATAACGTGACATGATGGGGAAATAAAAATCTCTCATAGGCCAGCCTGCTAGTTATAAGAAAGAAAGAGTGAGTATTCGGATGCTTGCATTCGCCCAATCTAGGCTGGTCGTCTAAACACTCTGGTCGGTTCACCTGCTGTCGCCATTAGGAGGGGCGCTTTAACCCTTTCGTGACCTGGTGCCATTGGATGCAAAATGTCCAGTCCAAATTAAGCAGCGTCGGTTAACGTAACAATAACTCTAAATAATTTTTTTTTCTAAATCTATAATTTTTTTTACATTAAATTTTTAAATTTGGTTCAATTTTTAAATAGAAACCCTGCTCTTTTTTTTCTTCTTTTTTATTACTGCAAATTTAAAGGATTAGTTCACTTTTGCAGAAAAAAAAAATAAAAAAAATAAAAAAACATCCTAACCCCCTCCTGGGTGCAGGGGTCCTGGGGTTCGAAAACCGTGCCGACCTTCCTCTTCCTTCCCTAGGCACACTGAGAAAGATCAGAAAAGTTCTGGTTGGTTAGCGCAGTCACATGCCGGCATTGACTAATCAGGTGTCAGTTTGCTTTTTCATTTCTTCTAAAAAGGTGAACACTTTATTTTAATAACGTAACTGTATCTGACAATTACAGTACTAAACTGATGGAACTGCAGCCGAAAGGTGACTTCTTTAAGTAAAGCCTATATATGTCAAAGATATAATAATCACACGACCGGGAAATATACTTCTCTGCATTAGCACTACTTCCTCGGAGCAGAGACACACCCACACCCTTCTGATTGAATACTGAAGAGGTCATCCTTCTGCTCTTTCATCTCATCAGCACACATGTACAGCGAACTGCCATCTAGTGCTGCCTCATTCTCTTGACACTGGGCTTGAGAGTCCAACATACCTTTGGCATATGTACATGCTTGCCGTATGATTTTTTTTTTTATGGTCAACCAAATAGAGAATTTAGGAGGTCAGGTATTGATGCGGAATAAGGCTTGGCTCAATTCCTGTATTCCAATTCATCCCAAAGGTGTTCAGTAGGGTTGAAGTCAGGGCTCTGTACAGGAATACTCAAGTTTCTCCACACCAAACTGTGGAAACCATATAAAGACGTCTTCCCCAAACTGTTACCATAAGGTTGGAAGAGCACAATTGTCTACAATGGCTGTAGTTTTGAAATTACCCTGGACTATAAATTGAGGCCATCATTATGGAGTTAGTCCCTAAGCCTTTCCTTCATTGTAGTTACAACATCCTTCACCCTTCTGGAAAGATTTCCACAAGATTTTGGAGGGTGACTACGGGAATTTGTGCCCATTTGTGAGGTCAGGTACTGATGTTGGACGAGATCTGGTTCACCATTGGCATCCCAATTCATCCTAAAGGTGTTCAGTAGGGTTGAGGTCAAGGCTCTGTACAGGACAGAGTTCCTTCACACCAAACCGGTCAAACTATGTCTTTATGGAACTGGTTTAGTCAAACAATGGATCCCTTTAAAGCAACTGATGCGTCATTGTGTAAGCCACAATCGCCCATAAGTAAATAGCAACTGTTACACTATATGGTAAAAAAACCCATGGAAACCTGACCATCACACCTATTGGAGTTAATTGGTCTTTTCATTTCAAAGTCATGGTCATTAACATGGAATCCCCCCCCCCCCCCCCCCCAACTCCTCCATGACCAGCAATATGAAATAGCTCTACTCCCCCATGGCCATAAATAGGCAGTTGGCCCCGTTTTGTGTCTAGAACCTCCTCCATTTTTCTGGGAAGGCTTTTTTATAAGATTTTGGAGGGTGTCTGTGGGAATTTGTGTCCACTTGTGAGGACAGGTACTGATTTCGGATGAGAAGACCTGGCTCACAATTGGCATTTCAATTTATCCCAAAGGTGTTCAGTAGGGTTGAGGTCAGGTTCCTCAAGTTCCTCCACACCAAACTGGTCAAAACCATTTCTTTATGGAGCTGGCTTCGTACACAGGGGCACAGTCATGCTTGAACAGAAAAGGGTCTTCACCAAACCGTTACCACAAGGTTGGAAGAGCACAATTGTCTAAAATGGTTTTATACGATCAGTACTATTAGTACCTTTTGTTGTGTGTAATACATACACATAAATTCCCTTTAGTTTTAGGAGCCTCCTCTGTTAGACATCTAGCAAGGCCACCATTTTTTAGCCGCTGGGTGCAGCAGGGTCTAAGTTGTGATAAGCGAGATGAAATGTTAACACAAAGCAGCACAGGTCTGTGTCATTCTACATTATTTCAGTGAAAGATCTTCCCTCTCGCTCGGATATGCTCGATGAGAGACAATTTATTACCAGCATAAAACTTCAGCCTGATAATGCATATTTATTACCTGCAGAAGATGCCATGACTTCAGCGCGGGTTTAATGAAGTCGGCACAATGACATTTTAGAACGGTCCTTCTCCCTCTACCCAGCATACCCGCTACTGCCACCCTGTACAGGGGTCACGTCTTGTGGAGTAAAGATTAGGGGACACTGTTAAAGGCCAATTTCACCTTTTATATAAAGTGATCCATGCAAAGGGCCCCAGAAGTTTTAAATGCACTGTAAAAATTAGGGCTTTTCTTACACCCATGAAGCCTGGCCAAAATACTCCCTCTGTTTTCATTCCTACGTCCTGGCTTATTTCCAGGACATGGACTACAACCAAATGGCCACCAGACCTCAGTTTTTGAGGACAACTAAAGAGATTATTACTTGACACTCATGAAGCCTGGCCAAAATACTCCCTCTGTTTTCATTCCTACATCCTGGCTTATTTCCAGAACATGGAGTACAACCAAATGGCCACCAAACCTCAGTTTTTGAGGACAACTAAAGAGATTATCACTTGACTTGTTCTCAAAGTAGAAGGCTCAGTTTTTTAATTTTGTTGCTGCCCAGAGTGTGGGATGACAAAGGGCTATAGAATCCACATGGGAAATCCTAGCAAAGTTGCTGGGGGGGGGGGGGGGGGGTGAGCACCTAATAACTGCCCTGTCCTGGAAATAAACCAGGGTGTAGGAATTTAAAACACTGGGAGCAGATTTCTATGTGCCCTATCCACACCACACATGTGAGGTGGTGTGCAGAAAAAAATGCAGCCTAATGGATATGGCATCAAGCCCTTGCATGACCCATCTGTGAGGTGACGTCTAGAACAGGGGTGTCAAACTCAATATCATTGTGGGCCACATGGGCATTTTGGTTGCCCTCACAGGGCCGGTTGTATCTGTAAGACCACATAAATGGATCTACTCTATACTAAATAATTGCCTCTGCATTTGATTATTACTGGTTTTAGACAATAGATACGAGTCTCGCCATTCCGACAAATTCACAATCAGCACCCCACTACGTCTCCAATAATCCAACGTTCTGCACCTCCTAGATCTCATGCTACTTCACCCCCCCCATATCCCCAATACCCTGACAATCTGCACCCCTTGCATACTCTAGCAAGCCAACACTGCATCCCACACTACCCCACATTCTGTACCTCACCATCCCCCATTACATTTTCTGCATAAGCTTCATCCCCTTTACATCAACCCCTTCATTTCTCACTACTCTTTCTGTACCTCCATTAGACCTCATTCTGCATCCCAACTACTGTATGCACCCCCTGCATCCCCCCAATACACTTTACTCTGCAACCCCAACTACTCTTTTAGTATCGTTTCTGTAAAGGAGTTCTGTCCTCCTCTCTGCTGCCAACTGCTGAGAGAAGATGCGGGTGGAGGCGAGGCGGGTGCCGCAGCTGCAGGAAGTACAAGAGCCATGAAATGACCTGGCGGGCCAGATTCGGCATTCAGGCCTTGTGTTTGACACGTGGTCTGGAGAGTATATGGTGACCCTGGATGATGCCTGAACAAAGATGGCGGCATCATCTTTTTAGAGGGAAAAGCCAATAAAGGCATTCATTGAGGGGGGGGGGGGGGGCACCATAAGCTCTATGAGAAGTAATAAATACCTGAATGTGTTACACTGACACATTAGCAATCATGCTTAACAAAAATATTATATCCCATGGCAGGTCCACTTTAACCCCTTTCCTTCTCTTTGAAACGTTTGGAGAACCTCGGGGCGGGAAGGCTTGGCGATCATGTGACCACTGACTGCAGAAAGGGGGTTTATGGAAGGGATTTTTGGAAAGGCACTACTATAACAAATGTATATAAAAAATACAAATATAATTCTATTAAATACAATCTTAAGACACTAATAAAAAATACATGCAACAGTAAATGCAAAATTTGCACAGGATGATAGGACAATGATGGGTATCCCTACGCATTTCAACTCAAGGGTCTTCATCTAATGTGTTCTGAAGAGCAACAGATTGAACAACTGTTACATATGGCAGAGAACACATGCATGCAAGAGCACCAGGATCCCTCCAAAGCCCCCACAAATATAAAACAATTCAAAAGGACATAAACTTAAAATTTCACATTTGCGTGCCTGTAGTCACATCTCCTTGGTATTATAGATGTTCCTTGGAGCATCTTTTGGCTACTCTACAAGTGGATACAATACTATATCTGGGATAAGCATCCAATATTTACCAGGGAGGTTGTGAGGGGTTTATCCCACAGCCATGTGCTCTTGATTCATCTCCCTACTCTATGCTGCACAATGGTGGTCATTTCCATTATCCACGTGACTACAGGCACACAAATGTGAAATTTAAGCTGTCCTCTGAATTGTTTTCTACTTGTGGAGGCTTTGGAGGGATCCTGGTGCTCTTGCATGCATGTGTTCTCTGCCATGTAAGAGTTGCTCAATCTGCTGCTCTTGAGAACCACCAGATGAAGCCCCTTGAGTCGAAACACGTGTGAGTACCCACTATATTTTGGGATCTAGAGCTTTTTCTTGTATGAAGAAAGTGTCATCATCCTGTGCAAATTTAGCATTTAATGTTACGTGTATTTTATTAGTGTCTTTACCGCTTCAGCCCTGGAAGATTTTACTCTCTTCCTGACCAGAGCACTTTTTGCGATTTGGCACTGCATTCCTTTAACTGACAATTGTGCGGTCGCGCTACGTGGCTCCCAAACAAAATTGATGTCCTTTTTTCCCCCAGAAAATAGAGTTTTCTTTTGGTGGTATTTAATTGCCTCTACGTTTTTTTTTTTTTGCGCTATAAACAACTTTTTCTCAGTTTAGGCCGATATGTATTCTTATACATAAAAGGGCAAGCCCGACGTGTTTCGACACAGGGGTCTTCAACAGGGGCATAAAAAACCCTTTGATGCCCCTGTTGAAGACCCGTGTCAAAACGCGCCGGCCTTTACTTTTATTCCACCCACATTGCTTTTTATCAATTTTTTTACATTTGTGATCACTTTTATTGTCTTGTAAGTTCTTTGAAAGATTTTTTTCATGCCCATTAAAAACCTTAATTGGTTGATTTGCACCATATGGAGCACTTGTTTTTCTTTTTCCTCCATATTGAACATTCCTTCCATCTTTGACCACCCTCCTGCCATCGTTACGCGACGTCCTCGGTCACCTGCCATTGGCTCTTGGTTAAAGTTTGGTCCCACGTTTGGAGCTGTCCACCATTGCATCTTATGTGACATCATTCCACCACGGGTCGCTGGTTTCGTCTGGTCGTAATCCATTCAGGAGTGCCTATCACCATACTCCTTTGGAGTGACAAGCCAGTTAGACCCACTACCGTATGGTACGGGCGTCCAACCAAGCTGGTAAGAGTACCTTATTGTGTTTTTTTTTTTTCTTGGGAAGGGTCCACCAGCACACCAATCACATCAGTTAAATACATCTGGAAGTGGAATTATAAGAACCTTTTCTGTGTATTGGTGCCAATATATGGACTCAATCCTATAATTCACTGTGTTTTATTAGCACTTTTCACATTATTTGTTTTCTTTTGTTCACATTTACATGGTTTTTCTTTACCTTATCACGTGATTTATGTTACTATTTGGGATTAGACTATTCACTACCCAATTTCACCTTGGTTTTATATTTTTGAACACAATTGCGCACATATTTCTCGATATGCTTTTCGGACTTTGCGTGCTAGCGGCTTTATATGGTATTATATTATTTGGGTATAGCGCAGTGTTTCCTTTCTCACAACAGGTTAAAATCCATTGAGGCCAAATGAAGGTCGTTGAAGAATCCATAATGCTCTGTTGTCCTTTTCTATCAGTTCTGGGAGCGCTCCATGTCAACCCCAATCAGAGGAGGCAGCCATCTTGCAGGCCGATGTTCGCTAAAATCACAAAAGGCTCCCATGGTGGTTGTGAATTGATTGTTCTCCATTTTGTACTCCTGACATCCAACTTATTTATTTTTTTCCCCATAGATGACCTGACTGCCACAAGCAAATGACCAAAATCGGTCAACACACAGCTTCATTACCTGAACACCTAAGCTACCTTCAGACATAATCCCTCAACTCTCATTTCCCACCTAGAAAACGGCACGCCAAATACGAGGACTGTGACCATCCCCTCCATTCCCACGCGAAATCTAAAAAAAGAAGAATCGCAAGCCGATAATTCCCCCGAGGCACAAAAAAAAAAAAATCCTAAATTCCGAACCTACAAAGGAACCCCGCAGAATAATACAGCAGATGAAAATATTGCTATCAAACAGGCGGCGATATAAAAAAAAAAAAAAAAAAAAAAAAGACACTTGAAAGCCAGCCGGCGTTCGGCGGGTCTTTGTAGAGGAAGAAAGTGGGGACGCTTATCTCCGGCGCACATTCCGTACATGAAAGCGCGCGGTCTCCCCACCTCGCCGAGTCATTGTACTTATCTGAGGACACAGAGAAGAGAGGAGGACGTTGCCGTTGTCATGCTGGTATTTGGGGAGCAAGGAGAGACATCACAGAGATACCGGGGACCTGACCGTGTCACACAAAATCGCTTGTCAGGTACGGATTACACATCCCGACTCGCCAATATCAGACGCGTAACCGGCGCGGCAGACAGATAACAGAGGAGTCCACCTTAAAAACACAGCGATGTTAAAGCTGAACTCCGGGCACAAAAAGCTTTATTCTGTATACACTATATTGTCAAAAGTATCGGGACACCTGTCTTTACACGCAAATGAACTTTAATGGCATCCCAGTCTTAGTCCGTAGGGTTCAATATTGAGTTGGCTCCGCCCTTTGCAGCTATAACAGCTTCAACTCTTCTGGGAAGGCCGTCCACAAGGTTTAGGAGATGTGTCTATGGGAATGTTTGACCATTCTTCCAGAAACGCATTTGTGAGGTCAGGCACTGATGTTGGGCGAGAAGGATTGGCTCCCAGTCTGCACTCTAATTTATCTCAATGGTGTTCTATCAGGTTGAGGTCAGCAGGCCAGTCAAGTTCCTCCACCCCAAACTCATTTATCTGTGTTTTTTATTGACCTTTCCATACTGATGGCATTGGTTACAGAAGGATTTCTAAACTTTAGAATGTTCCAGTGAGCACTGTTGGGGCCATAATCTGGAAGTGGGAAGATCTTTTTTTTTTTTTTTTTAAACCCATGGTGTGTGAACACACTCAGACTCCACTTGGTGCAAAAAGAAAAAGTGCACACAAAGTGAAAACACAGAAAAATTCACAGGGTGTACACATGGTCCTCCTCCAAAGAGAAAGGCCCTTGCTGTGATCCCCTAGGGGCGTTACGCTCCCGACTGGGACTGGGTACTTCACTGGTCCACCTGGCCGAAACCAGGTGGACCCCGTTCTCTGGGAGGAGGATAGTCGAGACGTGCTACAGGTGCCATTGTGCAATACAATGGAAAGAAAAAGGATTCCCCTAAGTGGACGTTATAGGCAACACACAATTTAAATAAGTATTATCAAAGTGGCATGTGGTTGGTATGTCAGTGGGGCTGCTATCCCAGGGCACATAAAATTGGTATTGGAATCACTGAAAGGGTTAAATGCCAATTCCTATGCCTCACGGTCAAAGGACGGCCGTATGAACGCACTGGAGCCAAATAAGGGGTCCCTGGAAATAAGGGAAGTGCTGAATCAAACGAGAACCAGATTTGTTGAGAGGCCACCCAACGCCCACCCAGTGCACAGAGATAGACACATCCAGCCGCACGTCCCGACATCCAGCTACACACTGCTGTGATCCCCCGGGGGCATTACGCTCCCGACGGGGACTGGGTACTTCACTGGTCCACCTGGCCCAAACCAGGTGGACCCTGTTCTCTGGGAGGTCTGCCAAAACAGACCAACCAAAGTACTGGGTGGGGCTCCCCCGAAAGGAGACCCCATGAGAGAGGGCGAACTAAGCCAGAAGGCCATATCCACCCCAACCCAAGACCTTCAGGGCTGGCTCAAGGACCTACACCCTACTAAGTGAACGTGAAAAAGACGTGTACAGTGCAACCAAAAGGTAAAGACAAAACGTGACAAACACGCACATAAAAGTGTGTGTGGGGGGGGGAGGGAATAGTCGAGAAGTGCTACAGGTGCCATTGTGCAATACAATGGCCGGCCTTCTGGCCAGGAATAAAGAGAGGCACCTTTATAAATGGAGTTACCTAGAAAAATGGCGACCTGTTCAATACTTATTTAACCCACTGTATATATTAAACATTTACAGCAAAGCGCCATAAGCTGTACGTTGGGACTTTGACATAGAATACCAGGGGTTACAGCAGCAGATGGCTGCCATAACCGCGGTATTTTCTGAAACAACGGGCGGTCCTCTTTAGGATAAACATGGTCTCTGTGGTGGATTCGCCGCAAGATAATCTTTAGCATCGGATCATCTTTGCTGCTACCGACGGCTCCGGTAAGCAGCAGAGACAACTGTAGCGCCCCCTCCCGCCGCGATAGTTGTCTCCGCCGCTTACTGGAGCAGTCGGTAGCGGCAAAGATGATCCGATGCTGTCCCTCAGTTGCATTTAGCCGAGTGAGGGAATGATGGACACCCCCCCCCCCCCACTCGGATCCATAACATTGGATGACGCAATGTCAAACGGTACTTCTACCCAATGGTCTTTAAGCGGAATTTATTTATTTTTTAAACACAAAAGGACAGCGATTTATTTATTGATTGCATTTTAGTGTAAATGTGAGATCTGAGGTCTTTCTCATCTCACATTAAAGGGGTCCTGGCATGCTTCGTTTTTCTATTACAAGGGATACGGTGCATGCGCAAGCCACGCCTGCATATGAAAACGGTTTGACCGGTGTTCAAACCACACATGTGAGGTATCGCTGCGATCGTTAGAGCGAGAGCAATAATTCTAGTCCTAGACCTCCTCTGTAAACTGGTCATGATCTTTCACAATATAGAAAAAAAATTGTGCTTACTTTACTGTGGTCTTATTTTTTAATAAAAAAAAAAAAATAAAGTTCCCCCCCCCCCCCCCCCCCAAAAAAATTGCGCTTGTAAGTGTCAGGGTTGGGCTCAGCCCTTCCTTCTCAGAGCTGGCCGCTCATCTGTCTGCTAATTTGCAGCTCCCATCTCTCCACTCACCTGTTGATGAGCCTGCTCGTCAGTCCTGCCTACTTAAAGGGGTTGTAAAGGTTTGTTTTTTTTATTTTCTAAATAGATTCCTTTAAGCTAGTGCATTGTTGGTTCACTTACCTTTTCCTTCGATTTCCCTTCTAAATGCTTTTTTTTCTTCGTTTTCTGTCTGAATTTCTCACTTCCTGTTCCTCCTCAGTAAGCTGTTCTGGCTGACTAAACACCGCTCGGATGATGGTGTGAAGTTTACTGAGGAGAAACAGGAAGTGAGAGCTTCAGACAAAGAAAGAAAACATTTAGAAGGGAAATCGAAGGAAAAGGTAAGTGAACCAACAATGCACTAGCTTAAAGGAACCCATTTAGAAAATAAAAAACGAAGCTTTACAACCCCTTTAAGCCATCCAGTCCAGGTGATCTCTGCCCTCGCCTTGGTCAACATCACAGAGACCATCTCCTGCCTTCCTGTTTAAAGACTGGCTTTGCTGACATCCCTTCTGGCTCCAGATCCTGCTTGCTGTTCCACTACATTGATCCCTGACTTCTGGCTTGGCTGACTATCTGCTCCGGTTACTGTACTTTGGCTGCGTTTTGACTAGATTTGTTCTTTTTACATTTATTATTAAATAAGTGTGATTTAACGGTACTTCTGTCTCGGTCCGATTTCACCGTTTCTGGCAAATACGATGTAACAAAGTATTGCAATGACCGCCATTTTATTCTCTAGGGGGTCTGAAAAAATATATATATATAATATTTGGGGGTTCTACGTAATTTTCCAGCAAAAAAAAAAAAAAAAAGATTTTAACTTGTGGAAAAGAAAGAGAAAAAGGAAAAATTGTCAAGCAGAGACGGAGTTTTATTAAAATTCTGTGTGACAGGAGAGCGGTGCGGAGGCAGGTACAGTATTCTCTGAATATTAGAAGACGCTGGGGTGGGGGATGGAAGACTCACCGCTGAGCCCAATATACAGAACACACTTAATGGTTTAAAAAAAGTCATTCTGTTAAGAAACTCGCCGACAATGAGCTCAGGGCAGAGTGCGGTATGCAAACACATCCAAATCCCAGCCGAGATTACAGCGTGTTTAGATAATGGAGAAGAGAGGCTCAATATGAGCGGAGTCATTGTACTGTCAGCGGGGTGACACTTTCCTGATTATACATCATACAGATGACAATACACGGGAGCCGGCAAAGAGGATCCCCGTCACACAAAAGGACCCGCTTCTGGCGCACAGCGGAGAGGGAGAGACGGGCTGCCCGGGCGCCATTGTGTGCCGCGTGGATCAAAACCGTCTTTTCTGTAATAATAAAATTGTATTGTAAAGGAGCTCGTCTCCGTGAATGCTGCGGGATGGGAGGGGCTTGTAATCAGAGCCGATATTATACTACTGAAATAAACTAGTTACTGGGGAACAAGAGAAGAGAGCCGGTCCAAAATGCACCCCGCACATTCCAAATAAAAACTGATTATTAACTGAAAGATAGAACTAAAGTCTGAGAAAGTGACGGAATATGACTTCTCCAGTCAAAGGACCTCACGTCTTTCTCCTTTGCAGAGGACTCCTCTCCTTCCTCTATAACTCTCCTCACCCAAAATGCTCTGCTTTGCTGGAGGACTCTGCTCCTTCCTCTATCTCTCCTCTCCTGAAATACTCTGCTGGAGGACCCTGCTCCTTCCTCCAACTCTCCTCTCCTGAAATACTCTGCTCCTTCCGCCAACTCTCCTCTCCTGAAAAACTCTGCTGGAGGACTCTGCTCCTTCCTCTGACTCTCCTCTCATGAAATACTCTGCTGGAGGACTCGGCTCCTTCCTCTATAACTCTCCTCCCCTGAAATACTCTGCTCCTTCCTCTATAACTCTCCTCTCCTGAAATACTGATGGAGGACTCTTGTCCTTCCTCTAACTCTCCTCTCCTGAAATACTCTGCTCTGCTTGAAGACTCTGCTCCTTCCTCTACAACTCTCCTCTCCTGAAATGCTCTGGTGGAGGACTCTGCTCCTTCCTCTAACTCTCCTCTCCTAAAATACTCTGCACTGTCGGAGAACTCTGCTCCTTCCTCTATAACTCTCATCCCCTGAAATACTGTGCTCTGCGTGAAGTCTCTGCTCCTTGCTCCAACTCAACTCTCCTGAAAAACTCTGCTCCTTCCTCTATAACTGTTATCCCCTAAAATACTCTGCTGGAGGATTCTGCTCCTTCCTCCATAACTCTCCTCTCCTGAAATACTCTGCACTGCTGGAGGACTCTGCTCCTTCCTCCATAACTCTCTTCTCCTGAAATACTCTGCTGGAGGACTCTGCTCCTTCCTCCATAACTCTCCTCTCCTGAAATACTCTTATGGAGGAAGGAGGAGAGTCCTCCAGCACTCTCCTCTCCTGAAATACTCTGCTTCTTCCTCCATAACTCTCCTCTCCTGATATACTCTGCACTGCTGCGGGCGCATGGTTGCACAGTTGCAATACATGCTGCGGGGTTGTGGCGGTAGGCGGTATTAGCGTTCTGCCGGTTTCCTGCCTCTTGGTTGGCTGCGGTGCCGATCCCGACAGGCGGCGACAGGTCTTCTTTAATGGACTTTGAATATGAAGTGAAAGTCTTTCATTGTCTGTGTACAGATGCGTGTGGAGGAGACCGGCTGATGAATTAAGCATACATGAGAAACATGAAGAGGAAGGTAATTGGGAAAAGTTCAGGGAAAGTCGCAGAATATTTCATATTCATTTAATCTGAAGCAGAAAAAATAATGAACTTAATTAAACTTTATAATTAGAAAATCTTTATATAGCACAATGAATAAAGAACATTTCCATCTCTCGGTGTTCCTGTCCTCGCTTATCTCTCCAGTCAGGAGCATAGTGCAATTAAAAGCCCAAGATCTATCTGCCGCCTTGCGTCTGTGCAACGTCCGGCCGGAAACCAAATCGCTAATAGAGTCATGTGACCCCGAGTATCGGTACTCTGCGTCAGTCAGGACCGTGTAGATTAACCAAGTCTATTGTAACTAGAGTACAAACTGTGCATGCACGGTAATACTCCGCATATAAACCGGCCCTGTACTCCATAGGAACTGTGTTGGTATAACAATACTCATAAGTGTGAAGATGAAAATAACGTGATATTCAGATTATTGAAGACCAACTCAGCCCTCAGATGGTACGAGATAAATACATTCCAGATGCATTAAAATAAAAGGCTTTCGATATGTTTGTGTTTGTTTTCAAATAGGTTATACTGCTGCCTACAGGAGGATTTGGATAAAAAAAAAAAAAAAGGAAGAACCACCTTTTATGCTCAAGATGGTTGTTCCGGGAATAGGCTCTGGGCTCAATGGGCTCTGAGGAAGAGGGGAAATGTGTGTCACTCTGAAGTAGAGGGGATCCCCCTCCAAACGTGTCCCTCTGAAGAGGGGATCCCCCTCGAAACATGCCCCTCTGAAGAGGGGAACCCCTTGAAATGTGTCACTCTGAAGAAGAGGGGATCCTCCTCAAAACGTGTCCCTCTGAAGAGGAGGTGATCCCCCTCGAAATGTGTCCCTCTGAAGAGGGGATCCCCCTCAAAACATGTCCCTCTGAATAAGAGGGGATCCCCCTCAAAACATGTCCCTCTAAAGAGGAGGTGGTCCCCCCTCGAAACGCGTCCATCTGAAGAGGGGATCCCTCTTGAAACGCGTCCCGCTGAATAAGAGGGGATCCCCCTCGAAACGCGTCCCTCTGAAGAGGGGATCCCCTCGAAACGCGTCCCTCTGAAGAGGGGATCCCCCTCGAAACGCATCCCTCTGAAGAGGAGGGGATCCCCCTCGAAACGCGTCCCTCTGAAGAGGGGATCCCCCAAAATGTGCCCCTCTGAAGAGGAGGTGATCCCCCTCGAAACCTGTCCCTCTGAAGAGGGGACCCCCTCGAAATGTGTTCCTCTGAAGTAGAGGCCTCCCACTCAAAATACGTTCCTCTGAATGAGAGGGGAGCCCCCTCAAAATGTGTCCCTCTGAAGAGGGGATCCCTCTCGAAATGCGTCCCTCTGAAGAGGGGATCCCCCCTCAAAACATGTCCCTCTGAAGAGGGGGATCCCTCTTGAAACGCGTCCCTCTGAATAAGAGGGAATCCCCCTCGAAACATGTCCCTCTGAATAAGAGGGGATTCCCCTCAAAACGCGTCCCTCCCTCTGAAAAGGAGGGGATTCCCCTCGAAACATGCCCCTCTGAAGAGGGGAACCCCTTGAAATGTGTCACTCTGAAGAAGAGGGGATCCTCCTCAAAACGTGTCCCTCTGAAGAGGAGGTGATCCCCCTCGAAATGTGTCCCTCTGAAGAGGGGATCCCCCTCAAAACATGTCCCTCTGAATAAGAGGGGATCCCCCTCAAAACATGTCCCTCTAAAGAGGAGGTGGTCCCCCCTCGAAACGCGTCCATCTGAAGAGGGGATCCCTCTTGAAACGCGTCCCGCTGAATAAGAGGGGATCCCCCTCGAAACGCGTCCCTCTGAAGAGGGGATCCCCTCGAAACGCGTCCCTCTGAAGAGGGGATCCCCCTCGAAACGCATCCCTCTGAAGAGGAGGGGATCCCCCTCGAAACGCGTCCCTCTGAAGAGGGGATCCCCCAAAATGTGCCCCTCTGAAGAGGAGGTGATCCCCCTCGAAACCTGTCCCTCTGAAGAGGGGACCCCCTCGAAATGTGTTCCTCTGAAGTAGAGGCCTCCCACTCAAAATACGTTCCTCTGAATGAGAGGGGAGCCCCCTCAAAATGTGTCCCTCTGAAGAGGGGATCCCTCTCGAAATGCGTCCCTCTGAAGAGGGGATCCCCCCTCAAAACATGTCCCTCTGAAGAGGGGGATCCCTCTTGAAACGCGTCCCTCTGAATAAGAGGGAATCCCCCTCGAAACATGTCCCTCTGAATAAGAGGGGATTCCCCTCAAAACGCGTCCCTCCCTCTGAAAAGGAGGGGATTCCCCTCGAAACGCGTCCCTCTGAAGAGGAGGGGATCCCCCTCGAAACCTGTCCCTCTGAAGAGGGGACCCCCTCGAAATGTGTTCCTCTGAAGTAGAGGCCTCCCACTCAAAATACGTTCCTCTGAAAGAGGGGAGCCCCCTCAAAATGTGTCCCTCTGAAGAGGGGATCCCTCTCGAAATGCGTCCCTCTGAAGAGGGGATCCCCCCTCAAAACATGTCCCTCTGAAGAGGGGATCCCTCTTGAAACGCGTCCCTCTGAAGAGGAGGGAATCCCCCTCGAAACATGTCCCTCTGAATAAGAGGGAATCCCCCTCGAAACATGTCCCTCTGAATAAGAGGGGATTCCCCTCAAAACGCGTCCCTCCCTCTGAAGAGGAGGGGAACCCCCTCGAAACGCGCCCCTTTGAAGAGGGGAGCCCCCTCGAAACGCGTCCCTCTGAAGAGGAGGGTATCCCCCTCGAAACGCGTCCCTCTGAAGAGGGGATCCCCCTCGAAACGCGTCCCTCTGAAGAGGGGATCCCCCTCGAAACGCGTCCCTCTGAAGAGGGGATCCCCCTCGAAACGCGTCCCTCTGAAGAGGAGGGGATCCCCCAAAATGTGTCCCTCTGAAGAGGAGGTGATCCCCCCTCATGCACAGTGACGCCACGTGTCAAAAAACCCCACGCGTTGCGTCTCTTATAAGGACTATGGCCATCTTGTCCGTTTTTGATCAGGAGTTTTCATATGACATACATGACTGTTTACATCTGCCACTGTGTGACATATAGCGCAATATTTTTATATATATATATATAATATATTTATATAAAAAATATATGTGTGTGTTTAATAAATTCAAATGGTTTTGATATACTACACCAGTGTTTTTTGTCTTTACACCCTTTAACATGAGGAGTGATGCCTGGATCCATACTGGAGCAATCCATGGTGGATTGAGGTTTTGGTGTTTTTGACCACTTATAATCTAGTGGTCCAGTTGTGAGGGTAAGAGGCTTGACCCACTGTGGTGTTGGTGGAAGATTACTGTTCATCTTTTAATCAAGATCGATTCACCTATTCGGTGCCCCTTGTTACCAAGGACATTTAAGAGCTGCATTTCTCCATTTTAAAGCAGCGTTCCACCCAAAAGTGGAACTTCTGCTTTAAGCACTCCTCGCCCCCTTACATGCCACATTTGGGGGGGGGGGGTGTAAGTACCTAGTTTTGACAGGTCCCCAGCTTCCACTTCCTGCTCTTGTCGATTTGCCGCCTAGGTGACTCCTCCTCCCTCTCTGCAATCTTCTGGGACATGTCACAGGTCCCAGAAGATTTCCTGGCCACTAAGAGCACAGCGCGTATCCGGCTGTGAAGCTGCCACAGCTGGGTGCTCGCACTTGCAATGCTGGTGCCGCGTAGAGGCGGGGGAGGAGGAGTGAGGTTTCGGGCAGTGCTGGACCGTGGGACAGATGAGTGTCTGTTTATTGAAAGTCAGCAGCTACACTATTTGTAGCTGCCGACTTTTAATTAAAAGCTTACGAGTGGAACCCCACTTTGATACCCCATAACAACGTGAAAGTTTTGTTTAAAATCTTTGCAGATTTATTAAAAAATAAAGGAAAAAAACAATCCCATGTATACAAGTATCACAGCCTTTGCTCAATACTTTGGTGAAGCTCCTTTGGCACCAATTACAGCCTCCAGTCTTGGTGAGTATGATGCTACAAGCTCAGCAAACATATTTTTAGGCAGTTTCTCTTCTTCTTTGCAGCACCTCTCCAGCGCCATCTGGTTGGATGGGAAGGATCAGCGCACAGCCATTTTCAGATCTCTCCAGAGATGTTCAATCGGGTTCAAGTCTGGACCTCTCAAGGACATTCACAGAGTTGTCCCGCAGCCACTCCTTTATTATCTTGGCTGTGTGCTTAGGGTTGTTGTCCTGTTGGAAGATGAACCTCACCCCAGTCTGAGGTCCAGGGGGCGCTGGAGCAGGTATTCATCAAGGATGTCTCTAAACATTGCTGTGTTCATCTTTCCCTCCAGCCTGACTAGTTTCCCAGTTCCTGCTGCTGAAAAACCTCCCCACAGCATGATGCTGCCACCACCATGCTTCACTGTAGGGATGGTGTGGGCCAGGTGATGAGCGGTGCCTGGTTTTCTCCAGACATGACGCTTGTCATTCAGGCCAAAGAGTTCAATCTTTGTTTCATCAGACCAGAGAATTTTGTTTCTCATGGTCTGAGAGTCCTTCAGGTGCCTTTTGGCAAATGCCAGGCGGGGCTGTCACGTGCCTTTTACTGAGAAGTGGCTTCCATCTGGCCACTCTACCATACAGGCCTGATTGGTGGAGTGCTGCAGAGATGGTTGTTCTTCTGGAAGGTTCTCCTCTCTCCACAGAGAAACGCTGGAGCTCTGTCACAGTGACCATCAGGTTCTTGGCCACCTCCCTGACTAAGACCCTTCTCCCCCGATCGCTCAGTTTGGCTGGAGGGCCCGCCCTAGGAAGATTCCTGGTGGTTCCAAACTATTTCCATTTACGGATGATGGAGGGCACGGCGCTCATTGGGACCTACAGAAATGTTTTTTTGTACCCTTCCCCAGATCTGTGCCTCCATACAATCCTGTTTCTGAGGCCCGCAGACAATTACTTGGACTACATGGCTTGGCTTGTGCTCTGACATGCACTGTTACCTGTGAGATCTTATATAGACAGGAGTGTGAATTTCCAAATCATGTCCAATCACCTGAATTTACCACAGGTGGCCTCCAATCAAGTTGTAGAAACATCTCAAGGATAATCAGTGGAAACAGGAGGCACCTGAGCTCAATTTTTGAGTGTCATGGCAAAGGCTGTGAATACTTATGTACATGGGATTTTTTTCGTATTTTATTTTTAATAAAATTTGCAAAGATTTCAAACAAACTTCTTTCACATTGTCATTATGGGGGATTGTTTGTAGAATTTTGATGAAAATAATTAATTTAATCCATTTTGGAAGAAGTCTGTAACAAAGTGTGGAAAAAGTGAAATGTGGTGAATACTTTCCAGATTGACTGTATGGTCCCAATACTCCAAGTCAGGTGTATCCAAACTTTCTAAACAAGGGGCCAGACTGTGGCCTGTGGGAGTGGAGAAGGTCCCAACATCAGCAGGAAAAATCAGTTCCCTATCTTTGGTGTCAGGAGGAGGAATAGTGCCCTAAAGTTGGTGTCATTGGGAAAATCCCTGTGCCATCACCGATGTCATTGGAAGGATTCTTGTTCCATCACCGATGTCATTGGGAGGATTCTTGTCCCGTCATTGGTGTCATTGGGGAGGATTCTTGTCCCATCACCGATGCCATTGAGAGGATTCTTGTCCCATCACTGATGCCATTGGTAGGATTCTTGTCCCAACATTGGTAGGATTCTTGTCCCAACATTGGTAGGATTCTTGTCCCAACATTGGTAGGATTCTTGTCCCAACATTGGTAGGATTCTTGTCCCAACATTGGTAGGATTCTTGTCCCATCATTGGTGTCATTGGGAGGATTCTTGCCCCATCATTGGTGTCATTGGGGAGGATTCTTGCCCCATCATTGGTGTCATTGGGGAGGATTCTTGCCCCATCATTGGTGTCATTGGGGAGGATTCTTGTCCCATCACCGATGCCATTGGGAGGATTCTTGTCCCATCACCGATGCCATTGGGAGGATTCTTGTCCCATCACCGATGCCATTGGGAGGATTCTTGTCCCATCACCGATGCCATTGGGAGGATTCTTGTCCCATCACCGATGCCATTGGGAGGATTCTTGTCCCATCACCGATGCCATTGGGAGGATTCTTGTCCCATCTTCGGTGTCACTGGGAGGTTTCTTGTTCCATCATTGATGTCATTGGGAGGTTTCTTGTTCCATCATTGATGTCATTGGGAGGATTCTTGCCCCATCTTTGGGGTCATTGGGAGGATTCTTGCCCCATCTTTTGGGGTCATTAGGTCATTGGGAGGAACTGTGCCCCCTCACTGGTGATAGTGGAGGGGGAAATTATGCCCCATTGTTGATATCAGTAGATTAAATAATCCCCCAAAGACCTGATAACAGCAAGCAAAGGGCCGTAGTTTGGAGACTACTGCTCTTAGTAGTAAGCACCTCTGACACCAAGAAGAAATGAGCTCCACAGAGCATCCCTGGTGATATTCTCATCACACCGGGGACATTTCACAGTGACGGCCATCACCCACCACAAAGGAAAGGTTATCCAGCAGAGGGGCACTGTGCTAATTACTGTCCGGCTCTCAATTTAGAACCCAGACAGACCATTTCTTCTGCTAAAAGACATCACAGTGATAAGTTTTTTTTCGGCTTCTTCAAGCACGGCTTATCACCGACGTTTGCCCTTTAAGGGGAAATAAAAGGCGAGAGAAGGAAAGACTTTCTGTTATTGTCTTTTTTTTATGTGCAGGGAGGAATAAATTCAGCCCGACATTTAAAAGGGATGACAATGACATCAGCGCACATAACGCTAATTGGCTTCTACTAGAGAGGCAGCGAGATGAGCGTTCTCCTCCGGATCGCACGTGGACAGCCCGGCTCGGCTCCTGAGGAGTGAATTATTAATACAGATGACGGTTTCACTACATCAGCCCAAAAGAGCAGAATAACAAGTTCCTCTTTTCATGGGCCTGACAAGCGGCTCTTTACTGTCACCGTGACATCAGCCGGCGCCCATCACCACCAACCTAACCTTTATCAGCCCCGCTCTCCTCCGCGCTGGAATTAAACACCGTCTAATAAGAGCTAAGTGATGGCCGACCGAGGAGGAAGAACAAAATGCTGTGAAGGGTACATGGCACAATTCAAAGTGAGAAAGGGGGGAGGGGATCAGGGGCTAAAACAACACCGCGGGAGATGGGAACAGGACGGTTCGGAGAAGGGCAAAGGAAACTTTAAAAAAAATATTACTTTCTGTGCTGAAAGTATAAAGTAGAACTGCAGAAAAAAATAAGCAGTCCGTTAAAAGTGATATTAAACCATTGATTTTTTGAAAATGTGCCAAACACAAGGCCCACGGGCCAAATAAGGCCCACCAGGTCATTTCATGTACCCCCTGCACCTCTCCTGCAGCACCCCCTTTAGTCACTACCCCCACCTTGTCTCAGCAGTCGCAGCATAAGAGAGGACAGAACCCACCCCCACCAGACCCTTCACTTTACCATGCAGGTGTAAAGAGGCTTGTCTCTGCCCCTACCACTGTCTCAGCAATAGAGAGGGGGGCTGAACTCCTCCTACAGATCCTGTGCCTCCCCGTGCAGCTGCAGCACCCCCTCGTCTCAGCTATCCCCTGGTCTTGGCATTCAGCTGACTCCAGCCCTCCTCCAGACCCTGCACTTTGTGCTTCCCAGCGGCACCCCGAGCAACAGCACAAAGTAAAGGGGGTGCACTGTGATGTGATATACTGTAAGGGAGAGTAGTGGACTCTTGACATTTTATTTAAGTGGCCGGGGGGGTGTGCTCTGTACATCTCGTCTTACAGATACAAGTGGACCTTTAAGGACAATCAGAAAGCTGATGCGGTCCACACTGACATTGAGTTTGACACCCCTATCCTATATAGCAGGGATCTCCAAACTACGGCCCTCCAGCTGGTGCGGAACTACACATCCCATGAGGCATTGTAAAACTTTGACATTCACAGACATGACTAGGCATGATGGGAATTGTAGTTCCTGAACACCTGGAGGGTCGTAGCTCGGAGACCCTTGCTATATAGTGCAGTGATGGTGAACCTTGGCACCCCAGATGATTTGGAACTACATTTCCCATGATGCTCATGCACTCTGCAGTGTAGATGAGTATCCTGGGAATTGTAGTTCCAAAACAACTGGAGTGCCAAGGTTCGCCATCACTGATATAGTGTGTACTTGCCTCAATGCAAAGCCCCCACGGTGGTTCCTGTCTGCTCTCTTCACCATCTATCTGCATCAGTTTCTTCTGACAGGTAATGCCAACACCACTGAATCCCAGAGGATGGCTCTGCTTCCCACTCCAGCACACAGAAAGTGATTGACAGTCTCAGCTGTTCATGTTTCCTTATGAGAGTATGTAAAGGGCCTAGAAACTATGGTCCTAGAGGTGTTCAGGAGCTACAATTCCCATCATGCCCAGTCAAGTCTGTGAATGTCAGTTCAATGCCTCATGACGCGTGTAGTTCCGCAACAGCTGGAGGACCGTAGTTTGGAGATCCCTGGTGTTGAGGATGGTGTGTCCATTCCCTCCACTCTGGTCTCAGATTACACTCAGCTCTCTGCTGTGCAGTGTGTGATGTGAGATCCCGCAGCTTTCTGGTGCTCAGAAATGCTTTGTAAAATGTGTGCTTTGGAAGGCTGTAGAGAAGAGATTTGTCAAAATTAATACGTACAACTTACAGTGAGGAAAAAAAATGTGTGTTCCAATGCTGATTTTGTAGGTTTGCCCACCGATAAAGAAATGGTCAGTCTATAATTTTAATGGTCGGTTTATTTTAACAATGAGAGCGACAATAACAAAAAAAAAAAATCTATAAAACGCATTTCAAAAGTTAAAAATTGATTTGCATTTTAATGAGTGAAATAAGTATTTGACCCCTTCTCAAAACATGACTTGGTACTTGGTGGCAGAACCCTTGATGGCGATCACAGAGGTCAGACGTTTCTTGTAGTTGGCCACCAGGTTTGCACACATCTCAGGAGGGATTTTGTCCTCTTTGCAGATCCGCTCCAAGCCATTAAGGTTTCGAGGATGTTTGGTAACTCGAACCTTCAGCTCCCTCCACATATTATCTATGGGATTAAGGTCTGGAGACTGGCTAGGCCACTTCAAGAACTTAATGTGCTTCTTGAGCCACTCCTTTGTAGCCTTGGCCGTGTGTTTTGGGTCATTGTCATGCTGGAATACCCATCCACCACCCATTAGCAGAAAAACACCCCTAAGCATAATATTTCCACCTCCATGTTTGATGGTGGGGGATGGGGTCATAGGCAGCATTCCTCCTCCTCTAAACACAAAGTTGAGTTGATGCCAAAGAGCTGGATTTTGGTCTCATCTGACCACAAGACTTTCCCCCAGATCTCCTCTGAATCATTCAGATGTTCATCAGCAAACTTCAGACGGGCCTGTACATGGGCTTTCTTGAGCAGGGGGGACCTTGCCGGCACTGCAGGATTTCAGTCCTTCACGGCGTAGTGTGTCACCAATTGTTTTCTTGTCCCAGCTGAGATCATTGACAAGATTCTCCCGTGTAGTTCTGGGCTGATTCCTCACTGTTCACATGATCATTGAAACTCCATGAGGTGAGATCTTGTATGGAGGCCCAGACCGAGGGAGAGTGACAGTTATGCGTTTCTTACATTTGCGAATAATCCGCACCAACTGTTGTCACCTCTTACCAAGCTGCTTGGCGATGGTCTTGTAGCCCATTCCAGCCTTGTGTAGGTCTACAATCTTGTCCCCGACATCTTTGGACAGCTCTTTGGTCTTGGCCATGGTGGAGAGATTGGAATCTGATTGATTCTGTGGACAGGTGTCTTTTATACAGGTAACAAGCTGAGATTAGGAGCACTCCCTTTAAGAGAGTGCTCCTCATCTCAGCTTGTTACCTGTATAGAAGACACCTGACAGCCAGAAAACATGCTGATTGATAGGGGATCAAATACTCATTTCACTCATTAAAATGCAAATCAATTTATAACTTTTTTGAAAGGTGTTTTTATGGATATTTTTGTTATTATTCTATCTCTCACTCTTAAAAACAAAAGCAAATTATAGACTGATTATTTTTTTGTTGGTGGACAAACATACAAAATCAGCAGGGGAGCAAATACTTTTTCCCCCTCTCTGTATGTAGGAGGATTTGTTTAAGACCTTCCCGCCTGGCCTATGGCTGAATGTCAGCCGGGCGGAGGCTGTGCCGTTCTGACCGGACGTCATATGACATCCTTCAGAACAAGCCATCCATGCGGGCCCCTGGGGGGGTGTGGCGATCGGTAGGGCGGTGTGTCGCTCCAACACACAGCATCTCCAATCATGGTAAAGAGCCTATGATGTAAGTAAGCTCTTTAGCATGTGATCAGCGGTGTCCAATCACAACGTAACTAGGAAGTGCCGGTTATCGGCATTCCTCTATGGAGGAGCCCATAAGCAGCTCTATTGACAGGGGGTGGGGGGGTCTGCACTGATAATTAGTGCAGCCCCATTAGTGATGTCCACCAGTGATGCCAATCAGTGCCCATCATTCCCGTCTATTAGTGGCCATTAAGGCTGCCCATTAATGCCAAAATATATATGTGAAGATTACCTCGCTAACTCTTGGTGAAGAAAAGCTTTGGCAAGGGCGTGGCTTTCTGCTCCTCACATTGCCCTCATTTTTTTCCCCTGTGATCACAGTTTTTATTCCCATTGTTGCTGGATTTTAGAAATAAAAGACCTATTTTTTTTACCTACACCATACGGAAGCATTTTTTTCTTTACATAAGTTTTTGGATGAGAGTTCCTTTGTGGTCCAGTTGATCTTTCCATGCCTAAGGTCCATTCCTGGTGTTTCCTTCATCTGAGGTTCGGTTGGGTGGTTGTCCACAACACCCCTGGAGTTGTGTTTGGAGATCCTGGTTCCCTTGGAGTTCTGTTGATCTGTCGATTTCGGCATCTTTGCCTTTATGACACCTGTTCCTGTAAGAGTAGATATACTACTCCCTTTTTTGGTCGAATATGTACCACCACCCTTGATGCTTCTTATGCCCGGCAATGCCAGCCTATTCCATCTTTGATTTATCATACGGTGGTGGACGCATATGGCCCGTCTCACATCCATTGGACTTTTCACATTTCCATTTGTGCCATTTCTGTATTTGACTTTTGCACTATTCACCTATATATTGATATATGTGCTTATTTGTTAGCCCTACATTATTTATCATTTGCCCATCAGTGACACCTATCAGTGCCCACCGGTCACCCCCATCTGCGCCCAAATCACACCCATGTGCGCCCATCAATCACACCCATGTGCGCCCATCAATCACACCCATGTGCGCCCATCAATCACACCCATGTGCGCCCATCGGCGACGCCCATCAGCACAGCATATTCGTGTCGCCTCATCAGTGCCATCAGTGAAGGAGAAAATGTCCTTATTTACAAAATTTTACAACAGAAACAAAGAAAACTTACCACGTGATCAGCTGTCAGCCAATGACAGCTGATCATATGACGTAAACATAAACCGGCGATCGAAAAAAAAAAGCCCATCACCAGCTTATGTTAAAGGGAGCATCACTGCCACCTATCGGTGCCCATCACTGCCGCCTCATCAGCATACATCAATGAAGGAGAAAAATTACCTGTTTGCAAAATTTTATGACAAAATATTTAAAAAAATGTTTTTTGTTTTTTTAAATTCGTTTTAAAAAAATTTTTTAACAAAAAATAAAAACCGCAGAGGTGATCAAATACCACCAAAAGAAAGTTCTATTTGTGGGGAAAAAATTGTATTTGGGTACAGTGTTGTATGACAGCGCAATTGTCATTCAAAATGCGTCAGTGATGAAAGCTGACAAATTGGTCTGGACAGGAGGGGGGTTTAAGTGTCCGGTAAGCAAGTGGTTAAATAGCACCAAAAGAAAGCTCTATTAGTGGGAAAAAAAAAAATGATACACATTTTGTTTGGGTATAGCGTTGCATGACTGAGTATTTGTCAAAGTGTGACAGCGCTGACAGCTGAAAAATGGCTTGGGCAGGAAGGGGGTGAAAGTGCCCGGTATTAAAGTGGTTAATCTCTGTATCACCTGAGGCCAGTCACTTCGCCGGGTATTTGTAAATACCTTTTTGTAATTTGTAAATTACGCACACACGTCACTTCCGGTGCGCCAGACCCGTTGGAACGCAGCCTGGAACGCACGCCGCGTGTTCAGGGGGAATGTTCTGTGGCGGACCGGCAGCTGATTATCTGGGCTTATGATCGTGGAAGCGAGCCTAATAACTTTATAATTTATAAGAACAATAGTTCCTTTTTTCCCTACGTAGCCCCATTAACAGCCTATCTCAGCCTCGTAAATGGCCCCCGGGGGAAACCACCACCTATCCCCACTGCAGAAAGGGGATTGTAGGACTGGGGGAATAGGGCTTTTTAGGACTGAGTGCAGTCTCCTGCGCATTTATGGAAAAGGCTGTAGGTGATTTTTGATTTTGATTTTTATTTTTATAATTTGTGGTTTTTTTGGTACATATATATTTTAGATATTTTTTTGTAATCTATGTTTCATTTTTGTTTTGTTTTTCATTTTTTATATTTTAAACTATATTTTTTATTTTTTATTATAGAAAAGGTTTGCTGCATCTTTCTTGAGCCGTATAATACAAATATATATACGGTGTTATATGTTGATGCATGGTTTTTCAGACTGCATTTTTTCATAAAAAAACCTTTTCTGCACAGAGCGTTGTAAAAAAGTTTTTATAGAAAAAGTTTTTTTGTAATAAAGTATTTAAGTGGCTATTAGTCTCCTACTATTTCTACACAACTAAAAATACCTTTTTATTAAAGAAGAATATCAGACTGCTCCCCCCTCTCCCCCAATTATAATCAAAAATACTACACCATGAGGGAATTTTCTTTCCTTTGAGGAACCACTAGCGGATATAAGGACTTACTTGCATCTCCTAAAAAAATCCTGAGGAGGACCCGCTGAAGACACAATTGGATGGTGGAATCTCCGAACAAACGGGATACAGATTATAGGCGTATAACCCTTTAGGGGGTGAATGGATCTGGTGAGTGGGGACCCTTGAGGGGGAACAAGCACAAAAGTCACCAATAAAGCGCAGGCACTCTCACGAAAGTCACCTTTCCTGTATCTTGAAGTGGCACAATTGCACATTGGGATATTTGATAGAAGATTCACTGTGGACTAAAATATTTTTATGATATATATTTTTTTCATTTTTGATATTTTTTATATATATTGTTTTCATTGACTCTTTCACATTTTTTATTTTTTTGGATCGGTGCATATATCATTGGATGTAATTGTATTTTTCACATTCTTTTGTTTTTTGAATTTTGCTCACAGTTTCAATTCCTATATTGGATATAATTGCATGAGGAAACTTTTTATATATTCCTTTCACAAAAATTAACGTAGGGGGATTTTAGTGTATTTAATAACTAGCACAAGTGATTTGTATGTAAATTGGAGGCAGGTTTTTTTCCCCAATTTAGGGGAGGCCTTAACACTGTGAATTGGTTTAAGGTATCACGGAGGTCTGTTGGTCTTTTGCTTTTGGTTTTTTGCTTTTTTGGCTTCTTGTTTTTGGTGTTAGAGGTTTTATTTATTATTTTTTTGATCAGGATTTTTTGGCTATTAATGAAACTTTATGTAAAACAAAAAATAAGTGTTGCTAGTTCACCTATGATAGGTGATATAAAGTGGTGCACAATCACCTTTGGTTGAGGTTAAGGTGTTGGATAAATAGGGTGTAGCTGAGATATAACACTGAACACGGGTTTAATTCACGTAGTCCTTGGGGACAGGCTTAGGTGATTGATATAAAGTTTTAAAATATATCTTTTTTGAAAATAAATAGTCGGAGGTAGCGCCAATAACCTATAATCAAGATCCATTTGTAAAAGGTTCCTACCTTTACTAATAACTTAAGGAAGCCTACACCTGTATTAGGTGGCTTCCCCAAGCTGCTGCCCCAATGCCAACCCCCGACAGTTTTCAGGTGCTGGCGGCTGGCTGCCAAAAATAAATAAATAAATAAATAAAAAAGACACCCATGCATGCGTGCTCCTGGCTGGTGCTATGTGCATCCAAAGACCCCGAGCGTCCAGGCAAACCAAAGACCTGCTCCCTCCTCCTAGCAATCTGGGGACTGGGTGTTACAAATCACGCTGCTGTGTTCTATATACGGGTGGCAGGAGACTGAGCCAACCATCAGCCCTGACTCTATGGCTTATGATCCGAAAATGCCCGGGGGTAAGACCAGCCCTGCTTTGCCATTAACTGTAATGATAGGAGGAGTTTTGGTCAATCAAATACTCTTAACCGTCCACCAGGGGGTGCTCCTAGTGATGCAGGTGGCTGGGAACCTGGCCGGGCAGGTAAGCGGCTCCTCATGTCCAGGTCTCAACATACTGCTGGACCTCTTACGTTGGTGGAACCATCAAGCGTCTTGTGCAGTCTCCACCCCCTACCCTCCAACTGCAGGCAGAAAGGGGGGGCTGAGCAGTCATGTGACTATAGTTAAAAAGTCTAATTAAAAAAGGTAGATGTCTAGGTTTCTTCTATTTGATAATGGGGTGAAATCCTCATTGATGGTGCCAGGTGTGCTTGTGTTTAACCCTTACAAAATATCCACTTTGCGGGAAAAATCGCACCAAATACACAACCGATGTTATCGGGAGACGCAATGCTGTAGTAGCCAATAAATGATCTGTATTCTGATGACTTAAGACAGGCAGTTGTAAGAATAGGGATGATCGGAAGTCAGCGCACCTGCATGGGACCTTTGTTCGGTCACCGACCATCGTCCATTGCTGCTGGTTGGTGGAAACCTCGATGTAGTAACTGTAACTCCGATCGTCACAATCCCACAACAATAACCTGGAGAGGAGACAGAAAATCCTGATTAAAGCATATATAAATAAAAAACCACAATTTGAATGACATTTCTTTAGCTCTGTGCATTGTGTGCGATAAACAACAGACTTCATTTTTTAATCTTTGTTTTTACCTTTTTCTATTTGTTGCTATATCCCAGTGATCCTGATCTCCTGTGTTTTTGCAGCCACTGTCTGTCTACAAGCCGCCCCACGCTCCCCCCATCTACAAGCCGTCCCACGCTCCCCCCCCCCCCCCATCTACAAGCCGCCCCACGCTCCCCCCCTCTACAAGCCGTCCCACGCTCCCCCCCCCCATCTACAAGCCACCCCACACTCCCCCCCCTCTACAAGCCGCCCCACGCTCCCCCCCTCTACAAGCCGCCCCACGCTCCCCCCCCTCTACAAGCCGCCCCACGCTCCCCCCCCCCCTCTACAAGCCGCCCCACGCTCCCCCCCCCCCTCTACAAGCCGCCCCACGCTCCCCCCCCCTCTACAAGCCGCCCCACGCTCCCCCCCCCCTCTACAAGCCGCCCCACGCTCCCCCCCATCTACAAGCCGCCCCACGCTCCCCCCCTCTACAAGCCGCCCCACGCTCCCCCCCTCTACAAGGCGCCCCACACTCCCCCCCTCTACAAGGCGCCCCACACTCCCCCCCTCTACAAGGCGCCCCACACTCCCCCCCTCTACAAGGCGCCCCACACTCCCCCCCTCTACAAGGCGCCCCACACTCCCCCCCTCTACAAGGCGCCCCACACTCCCCCCCTCTACAAGGCGCCCCACACTCCCCCCCCTCTACAAGGCGCCCCACACACCCCCCCTCTACAAGGCGCCCCACACACCCCCCCTCTACAAGGCGCCCCACACACCCCCCCTCTACAAGGCGCCCCACACACCCCCCCTCTACAAGGCGCCCCACACTCCCCCCCTCTACAAGGCGCCCCACACTCTCCCCCTCTACAAGGCGCCCCACACTCCCCCCCTCTACAAGGCGCCCCACACTCCCCCCCTCTACAAGGCGCCCCACGCTCCCCCCCCTCTCTACAAGCCGCCCCACGCTCCCCCCCTCTCTACAAGCTGCCCCACGCTCCCCCCGTCTACAAGCTGCCCCGCACTCCCCCTGTCTACAAACCGCCCCACACTCCCTCCCCCCCCGTCTACAAGCCACCCCACGCTCCCTCCCCCCGTCTACAAGCCGTAGTTCCACTTTAACCACATGCCGACTGAGCTATAGCTGAATAACGGCTACAGCGTGGCTGGCTGGTTCTGGGATGCCGTCGGGACACTGCTGATCACAGATTAAGGTAAAAAGCCAATCAGCAGCTCTTTACCACGTGATCAGCTGTGTCCAATCACAGCTGATCATGGATGTAAAAACAGAAGCCGGTTATTGACGCTTCTTTCCTGACAGCATGAGGAGAGGAGAGGAGAGGAGATACCCGGCATCTGTTAAAGGGACATCTACACTGATAAATCAGGGCACCGATTATCACTGCAGTCCCAACATTGCCCACCAGGCTGCCAATCTCTGCCTCCTCATCAATGTCCACCACCAGTGCCCATCAATGCTGTCCATCAGTGCCGCCTCATCAGGAGCCCATAAGTGCCGCCTCATCGGGAGCCCATCCGTGCCGCCTCATCAGGAGCCCATCCGTGCCGCCTCATCAGGAGCCCATCCGTGCCGCCTCATCAGGAGCCCATCCGTGCCGCCTCATCAGGAGCCCATCCGTGCCGCCTCATCAGTGCAGCCTATCCGTGCCACTTCATCAGTGCAGCCTATCCGTGCCACCTCATCAGTACAGCCTATCCGTGCCACCTCATCAGTACAGCCTATCCGTGCCACCTCATCAGTGCAGCCTATCCGTGCCACCTCATCAGTGCAGCCTATCCGTGCCACCTCATCAGTGCAGCCTATCCGCACCCATCAGTGCCCATTAGTGCCCCCTATCAATGCTGCCTATCAGTGTCCACTAGTGCAGCCAAACAGCGCCCATCATTGAAGCCTATCTGTGCCCAGTGAAGGAGAAAAATTACCCGTTTGCAAATTTTTATAACAAACTATGAAAACGTTTTTTTTTTTTTCAAAAATGTTTTTTTTTTTTTTCGGTTTATTTACCGAAATGAAAAAAAAGTCCCTCTTCTCGGGTGCCCCTTCAGTGCTCCTAGCCCCTCCCTCCCGTCAGGGCACCCAAGTCAAGCTGCCATTCGGACCTGTTCCCCTTCTCTCTCTCTCCTGATTGGCCAAATAAGTTTGATGGACAGCAGCGGGAACCAATGGCGCTGCTGCTGTGTCTCAACCAATCAGGAGCGAGTGTCCCAGACAGGGACTCGTGGACATTGCTGGACAGACTTACAGACTTACTGGCTCAGGTAAGTATTAGGGGGGTGCTGCTACACATAGAATGCATTAAGATAAAAAAAAAAAAAAAAAACCTTCTGACATTACACTTTAACCACTTGCCAACCGACACTCACAGATGTACGTCGGCAGACTGGCACACAGGCAGGCAAATGGGTGAACAGGTACGCCCCTTTTAACTTGCCGCCTTTCGGGTGCACGCAGACCGCCGGCAGAGCGTTCCTGCGGGTCCCGGGAACTCGATGTCCTCTCGCGGCCCACGATTGCGGTGTGGAGAGGCAGAATGGGGAGAGGTCTATGTAAAAAGGCATTTCCCTGTTCTGCCTAGCAACATGACAGAGATCAGGGGCGTAACTAGAACCTTCAGGGCCCCGATGCAAGAAACCATGAAGGGCCCCCCCTGAACCCCAGCCAGGGCCCTTCCCTCCGAGTCCGGTGGTGGAACTCCAGGGCGTGGTCACAGGTATGCCCTTTGTGAGCCCTGTAGTTCCACCACTGGTATCAGTAGTTTTTTTTTATTTTTATTTTTAGGTGCCCAATTGGGGTACTGTCCCTAGGCAGGATGGGGTCCCCATCCCCAGAAGAGATGAGGTCCTTTTCTCCAGGGCAGATGAAGTTACTGCCCCCAGGTGAGAAGGGGTTCCTGTCCCCAGGGGAGGTGGGGGTCCCTGTCCCCACGTGAGAAGGGGTCCCTGTCCCCAGGGGGAGATGGAGGGGGGTATGTAATGGTGTGTGGGGGATGGGGTCCTCTCACTCACCATGATCAAGGGGGGGCTGGCAGACAAGCCTGCAGTGTCCTCCGGGGAGCCGGCTCTCATAGGGCTGCACTGTGTCTGTGTGCTTAAAGTTTGTTTACCAGGGAGAAGTATACAGTGCAGTGTGGGCCGGACTCGGGGTGGGCGGGACACTGGCTGGGGAGAGCAGACATCGGACTGAGCGGCAATGCATGGAGCAGGAGAGGGGTACTCTGAGGAGCCGGCTGAGGACACAGGTCATGCGGGTAAAGCACAACTAAAGAGCAGCCATATGTAGAGGGGGGCTGCATGGGCCCCCTGCATCACAGGGCCCGGTTGCGGTCGCAACTGCTGCACCCCCTATAGTTACGCCCCTGACAGAGATCCACAGCTCCCTGTCATTGGGAGCAGTGATCAATGTCATGTCAGCGGTAGCCCCCCCCCCCATAGTTAGAATCACTCCCTAGAACACACTTAACCCCTTCATCGCCCCCTAGTGTTAACCCCTTACCTGCCAGTGTCATTTACACAGTAATCAGTGCATTTTTATAGCTCTGATCACTATATTAATGCCAATGGTCCCAAAATAGTGTCAAAAGCGTCCGATGTGTCGGCCATAATGTCGCAGTCACGATAAAAATCGCAGATCACCGCCATTGCTAACAACAACAAAAATTAACAATAAAAACACCATAAATCTATCCCCTATTTTGTAGACGCTATAATTTGCGCAAACCGATAAATAAATGCTTATTGCAATTTTTTTTTTAACCAAAAACATGTAGAAGAATACGTACTGGCCTAAACTGAGGAAAAAAATGTTTTTGATATATTTTAGGGATATTTATTATAGCAAAAAGTAAAAAAAATTGCTTTTTTTCCCCCAAATTTTTTTTTATGTTTATAGCACAAAAAAAAAAAAAATCCTCAGAGGCGATCAAATACCACCCAAAAGAAAGCTCTATTTGTGGGGAGGGGGGGGGGGACATCAATTTTGTTTGGGTACAACGTCGCACGGCCGCGAAATTGTCAGCTGAAACGACAGTGCCGAATCGCAAAAAGTGCTCTGGTCAGCAAGGGGGGTAAAATCTTCCGGGGCTGAAGCGGTTAAATACCAAAAGAAATCTCTATTTCTGTGAAAACAAAATGCTAATAAACGTCATGAGTACAGCGTTGCATGACCGCGCAATTGTCATTCAAAGTGTGACAGCGCTGAAAACTGGCCAGGGCAGGAGGGGGGGGGGGTAAAGGTACCCAGGAGGCAAGTGGCTAAGACAGGAATCTAAAGGGACACCCACCCCCCCACCCCCCCCCCCCCCAACACGCTGCACGGCCCCTTTAAGAGGATCCAGGAGTGATTTGAGAGATGAAGAAATGTGTTTGGAATGCATTTCATCCCGCTGAGTTCAATATCACATTACACTTTGCAGCTGCGAATCGTATTGAAAATGGATTAACGTCAGTAATTTTGCTTACATATTTCATAAATAAGCCTGGAAGTGGAAGGCGGGCATCGATTGGAGGGGAGTCGCTCCCTGAAGCTAATTGCGCTCGCTGACAAGTTGCTTTCAAAAAATCATCAGAAAAAAATAAAATTAAAAAGGATTTGTTCTGTGTGATGGGAAGAGGGAAAAAAAAAAAAAAAAAAAAAACAAATAAAAAGGGAAAAAAAAAAAAAAAAAAAGGGATTTGTTCTGTATGATGGGAAGAGGAAACAAAAAAAAAAAAAATAGAAAGAAAAAAAATAAAAAAATAAAAATAAAGAGATTTGTTCTGTATGATGGGAAGAGGAAACAAAAAAAAAATAGAAAAGAAAAAAGAAAAAAAAAGAAAGGGATTTGTTCTGTATGATGGGAAGAGGAGTGCCGAGTGGAGCGTCAGCTCTGTGGCAACAACATCATCAGCCTGATTGTCCGTTATTTGTGGTGGTGGGGGGGGGGGGGGGGTGTGCAATCTACCATCTCCTCTCACAGCCTGTCCAGGAGGGCCAGGACTAAAGGGGGACTCCGGTTGAAGCCCACCTACAGCCCAATATTTTATGTCACTTTTATTTAGCATGCATTTGTGCCATTTAACCATTTAAGGTGCCAAGCCTCTGAGGATTTGTTGTTTACAAGTTAAAAACTTTTTTTTTTTTTGCTAGAAAATTACGTAGAACCCCCAAAAATTATACATAAATTTTTTTTTCTAACACCCCAGAGAATAAAACGGCGGTCGTTGCAATACTTTATGTCACACCATATTTGCGCAGCGGGTCTTACAAGCGCACTTTTTTTGGGGAAAAAAAATAAATACTTTTTTGAATTAACAAAATAAGACAACAGTAAAGTTAGCCCAATTTTTTTTAATTTTTTTTTTAATATTGTGAAAGATAATGTTATGCCGAGTAAATTGATACTTAGATCTCAGCAAGGACGCCAGGTCATGGGTAGAAAGAAAACATCTAAGTGCTCACCGCTTAAGATTAAATTTTTGTGTTCAAACACAAACTACTCACATAAAGATGATAAAAACACAGCATGCAAAGCCGACAATCATGTTAGCTCCGTAGGGCAGCAGCGGGTGATGTCATGTATAGCTCCTCCCCCGTACGCATTATATAATATTATATGGCAGGCGTTTTTTTTTTCACCATGAGGGATTCCACCAAAAAAAAAAATATTAAAAGCCAGCAGCTATAAATACTGCAGCTGCTGACTTTTAATAAATGGACACTCACCTGTCCCGGGGTCCAGCGATGCCGGCAGCCGAGGCCGATCGATCGCTCGGCTCTCGGCTGCTGTAGTCACTATTCTAGGTGAGGGAATCAGGAAGTGAAGCGAATCGGCTTCACTTCCCGGTTCCCTACTGCGCATGCGCGACCCACGCCGCGCAATAGGAATTGTCCGTGCTGTCTCTGAGACCCGTGTGTGTCCCAGCAGACAGCGCGGCAGGGCAGGAAATGGCATAGACTCCCACGGGAGTCTATGCCCGGAAGTGGGTGAAAATACCTGTCTTTGACAGGTATCTCCACCCCCTCCCCCCTGAAAGGTGTCAATTGTGACACCGGAGAGGGGGAGGGATCCGATCAGCGGAGGTTCCACTTTAGGGTGGAATCCCGCTTTAAGGTGAAAAAAACACAAGGGTTTACAACCTAAGTAAAAGAAATAAATCACAAAGTGGACTTCACTACCTTAAAGTGGTTATAAACCCTTACCGACCACTTTTTGCTACAGGTAAGCCTATAGTACGGCTTACCTGTAGCTACTCTGGATATCTCCTAAACCTGCACAATTTAGGAGATACTCCCTGTATTTGCATGTGCTGACGTCATCAGGCAAATGCGCACTGAAGCAAACTGGAGCAATGCCACATATGCGCCGTTACCGAAGGCTCCCGCGTGCACGGGAGTGACGTCATCGCGTTTTCGGCCAATCACAGCGCCAGAACCCGCCATACTCGGAACTCCGGGAGTGATGTCGGCCACCAGAACGGTGTACGAGGACGGCTGCGGGGGCTTTGATCTCAGCTAAGTAATTCATAAATGAGCTAGTATACTATGTATATATGCCTTTGTCTTGCAGGGTTGTTTTTTTTTTGTCCTAGGGTTTACAACTACTTTAAGTGGTCAATGCAATACATGTTAAAACGCACGAATACTGAAAGTTGACGACAAGTACGATACTGCAGTGCCTGGTGTTAGCAGGTCCTGAGAGCGGAAGACCACGCCTGCACAGAGTCCTTCCATTTATTGTAAATAGAAGATCGGAGGGATTTCCTAATGACTACTACATGAAAACAATGTAACGAAAATTGAATCCTCGTCATTTTTCCTCCTTTCTTGTACTCTGCGTCAGTAATAGACTCAGAAAGAAAGAAAAGCGATGATGTGGAAGTAAAACGCGGCTCAGCGCTATTACACAAGGCAAATCCACATTCATTACTCCTGAAATAGAACTAATTACTAAACAGGACAATACACAAAGTTCTTTCGCTGTCTCTGCCCTCTGGAAAACGTTCCCGGTGAATGCAGATTACACCTAAATTGGATTTTATTCGATTTTTTTTTTTTCTAAACAGTTGAACTCCGGGTATTCTGAGCAATTAGATAAATTAAAAATGTTACTTGGGTTAGTGAAGAAATGCTGAAACAAAATCACAGAACTATCTGAAGGAGGATTTCTTTACAATGGGTCTTCTCCAATAGGAGACCTTTGTCCTTATTTGGCCGATCTAAAATTGCCCCCCCCCCCCCTCCCATTTCCTGCTTTTGTGTGAAGGAACGCTTGGCATCCCCCCCTTGGGTGCTTCCATCAGTATACAGACTCCTCCGGTCTGGAACCAGGAACTGGGTATTGAGCACCCAAGAACTAGACGACACCAGCTTAGGTGCAAACTGGAACTGATGTTATTGTAAACCCAAAGTATACATTCATCGGCCACTTAGCTAGGTACACCTTGCTAGTACCAGGTTGGACCCTCTTTTTCCTTCAGAACGGTCTTAATTCTTTGTGGCGTAGATTCAACAAGGTGTTTGAAACATTCCTAAGATTCTGGTCCTTAAGTCTCATACACACGATCGGATTGTTGGCCAACAGAGCGTCAGACTTTTGTCCGAAGGGCGCGTGCCGGGAACGTGTCTTGCATACAAACGGCACACAACTGTCGGCCAACAAACATGAACATAGTGACGTACTACAAGGAATTTCAGCTCTTGAGCGCCACCCTTTGGGCACCTTCTACTAATGGCGTGTTTGGCAAGCATTGATTCCGAGCATGCGTGTTTGTACTTTGGACTTGTGTGACAGACTTGTGTACACACGATAGGAAAAATGGAATTACGTACCGGTAATGTCCTTTTCCAGGAGTCTTTCAGGACAGCCACCTTAGAGAGACACCGGCTCCTCCCCTCTGAGGAAACACCGCCTTCATTTTCATGATTTAAGTCTCCTCCTCCCTTTGTTCCTCAGTTCTTCCAGAGTCCCTCAGGCCAACTGGGGAGACACAAGAACACGTCAAACAAATAAACTTTTTAAGTCTTACCTGACGGCCTCATGTAATGAGTTCCCGATGATCTGCAAACAATTTGGGTGGGAACCGGTGCTGTCCTGAAAGACTCCTGGAAAAGGACATTACCGGTACGTAATTCCATTTTTCCCCAATCGTCTTTCAGGACAGCCACCTTAGAGAGGATAAGCGAGTATATTACCTTAGGGTGGGACCACTGCCTGCAGTACTATACGGCCAAAGGCTTGGTCTTTGGCTGACAGAAGATCCTGAGAAGATGCTACCGCCCCGGCTGAGTGTGCTCTAACCCCAACTGGAGGATCTAACCCCCCTGTCACGTAAGCCTGTCCAATGGCTAACCTTAACCATCTAGCTATCGTACGTTTAGAGGCTTTGGAACCCTTCCTAGCCCCAGAAAACAACACAAAAAGTGAATCAGATTTCTTGAACTGACCTTGTGCAATCCAAATAATGAAGAACACATCTTTTAACATCTAATCTGTGAAACATGTGTTCCTGTTCTCCTACTGGATTCGAACAGAAAGTAGGTAGCACAATCTCCTGTATTCTTATGGAAACTAGAGGCTACCTTAGGTAAAAAAAAAAGGTGCCCTAATAGAAAGGGCTTCGAGTTCACTTACTCTCCTTGCTGTAGTGATTGCCACCAAAAATACAGTTTTGAGAGTGATCAATTTTAACGAGCAAGGTTCTAACGGCTCAAAAGGTTCCCCTGTGAGAACCTGTAAAACCAAAGCCAGATCCCGACTAGGAAGGGGGCGACCAAAGGCTTGGTCTTCGCCTACTTAAGGTTCTGAAGAACCTTACTATACCAAGGACTGACATTAGATGTCTATCCAGAAATACGCTTGAAACGGATACCTGACTCTCCAATGTTTCGGGGCTAACCTTTTATCTGCCCCTGACTGCAGGACCTCTAGAACGGCCCCCGAGCTGTGCTCATTGAAGGAGTTCTCTGAGCACCAGTTATTGAACCGCTTCTATACCTTCAGGAAAATGGTCTGAGCTTCCATTTACCTGCAATTCAAAAGAGTGGCTACTAACAGTCTGAGACCCCTTTGCTGTTCGGTAATTCCTCAGTAGCCAAGCTGCAAGGTTCCACCTGGGGACAGCAGATTGGACACCGGGAAAAAACCCCGGGGAGTTCCACCGACAGGCCCTTCAGAATGGAGAACCACGGCCTCCTGGGCCAATGAGGTGCGATTAGACAGAGATGGTAATCTCCACCTGAAACTTCCTTAACTCTGCAGGAATCAGGACGGGAATCAGGACGGGAATCAGGACGGGAAGGGGGAAAGCATAGCACCTAGAGAAACCCTAAGTCTGTGCTTAGTGCGTCTGCTTCCGACATCCCATCTCCCCTGCTCATAGAACAGGAGATGGCTTCTTTCGCGTTTTCCCTTGGGGCAAAAGAAGTCTATCGAAGGAATCCCCCTCCACCGGGTGATCACTTCAAAAACATCCTATTTGAGAACCTGGTTGCTCTCTCCCCGCGTTCTCCCTCCAATTTTGAGGGTCTCTTTGACTCCTTCCTCCTTGGATATTGGCCAAATCCACTCTAGGCCTTGTGACAAACATGTTCCCCTATCCCACCAAAGGGACCTTAAAATACGGGCTGTGTAGTATTATCTCAATGGTCTAAGTCGGCTATTCACTGCTACCTTGACAGCACAGGACTGTCAGCTGTGACCTTTGCCATTCGGTGATCAGTCGTGAGCCACCGTGCTAGAGCTAGCAACGGACACCCTCGTGATTTGGCACAGGGTGGACTAGAACTCAGACATACGCAATCCAACCGCAGACTGCGCCTTTGGGAGACGGCGCGCATTGTCACACGCCACCGCTCCTGGCTTCTTTACCTGAGTCAGAACCGAAACCAAAGAGTCCCAAGACCCTCTACTGTGGCCCCAAACCTTCAAGATGGATAGTTTGCAGAGGACGGTAACGCAACCCCGTCCACTGAACAGCTAGGAGCGTGGATGTCAGAAAGCTCAACCTGACCCCCTTCACCCAGGAAGGTGACCCCTTGGGAAGAAGTTTAAGATGAGTTTCCCTAGGTTCAGAGGCCAACCCAAGCTCACTAATAGGTCCCTTTTAAGCTATGGATCCCCGTTCAACTGCGCCAGAGAAGGGACAAACAGGAGAAGATCGTCGAGATACACGATCACAGAGACTACCCTGAGACGCAGGAAGGACAGAACCTCTACCATCGCTTTGGTGAAGATACGAGGGAGAAGGGGATAGCCCAAAGGGGAGTGCTTTAAACTGAAGGTGTAGCACCCCTACAGAGGTTCTTACTGCCAGCATGAGGAAACGCTGGTGGGTCTCTGCGATGGAAATATGCAGGTATGCATCCTTACTATCAATACCCTGAAACAGTTTTGGTGGAAAAGGTGCCCTCACCCCGTGACTAAAACCAACCAAAAGCTTCTGTAGGTGACCAAGACACCCAGATTATTCAGGTTCAGGATGAGCCTGAACTTTTCCGAAGGCTTGTAAACAATAAAAGAGAGGATGGAAGCCTTGCCTGTTTAACCTGCTGGGACCTTTGTTACCACTTCCTATTCCTCTAACTCCTGCAGAGGAAAGAAAGGCACATCTTGTCAGCTCAGTGACAAGGAGTCTCAAAAGGGGGAAGCTCTGAAAACTCCACACGGTAACCTCTTTTGATGATCCCCAACACAAACTGATTGGAGGTGATCGTCTCCCACTTGGGGAGGAAGGACCCTTTTTAACTGCTCCCCCCATTTTATCTTAAGGGGAAAGGCCTCTTTCTTATAAGCCGTGCGATAGCACTGCTTCAAGACCTGGCCCAAACAGCAGGTCTCCCCTAAAGAGGAATTCCACCGAGCTTTGATCTGGACGCCCTGTCCCTCTGCCATGTCTACAGCCTTAAGGCTCTCCAGGCTGAGTTGTTCAGAGCCGAGGACCTTGCATACAATCGAATGGATTGAGCCGAAGCATCCGCAGAGTATGCCAACGCCTAAAGCAGCACGGGAAAAGGAGGATAGAAAGACTCCTCTGCCGTCATTGCTTCATCTGGATAAGCCAATACTTTGTACTACGAGCCACCACTGTGGCTGCTATGGCAGGCTTAGAGATTTCCTTATGGTAAATCTTCAAACCATAGGGTCTGAAAGTACCCCCATGTCCCCAGGGACAGGTCAGTATGCCTGGACATCTGAGAAAAGGCCGCATCCAATCTGGGGGATTTTATTCCAGATGAGAACCTCCTCTTCCGCCCAAGGAAACCTTGCTTTAATGCACCAGAAAAGAAAAGCTTTCTATGTGGATCCTGCCATCCTTGATGGAATCGATCAAGATGTCATGACCCGGGAACACCCGCTCCCCCTAGGCCCTAGTACATCTGATCGTGGGGTGACAGTGCCTCCTAAGTGACTTGGAAAGCCCTCAAGAGCCTTTCCATCTCATCCAGGGGAAGTTTATACCGTGAGGTTCTTTTGGGTTCCCCATCCAAGTCCTCACCCTCAGTCTCCCTCTGGGAGTCTGAGACGGCCCTGTCAACTTCTTCCTCAACTTCCCTCTGGAACCCTCTGGATTCTCCCTAACCTGTGGGAGGAACAACCATTGGGTTAGGTGGAACACTCTGCTGTGCTGGTGAAAAGAGTGCTCTGGAGCTGAGGGCATTGAAAACTTCACAGAAGCCGCCAAATCTGCACCCTGTTCTGCTGCCTGCTTTCTAATGGCACCCAAACAGAGCTACGGACTGAGCTATCCAGGCCTTTAATACACTCCTAACAAAGTGCCTTGAACCAGGAATTCCCCAAAGAGGCTCTACATGAAGGACACTTCCTCCAAGAACCAAGGGGGGACCTGCTTAAGTCTTTCTGAGATACCGAAGCAAAAGAGAGAGAGCAGCATAAACTTTAAAAAGAAAAGAACCACCAGCACTACTTAAGAGGACCACCGGGAGTGCCCAGGATCAACTCCGCCTGGATCCCCGACGCACTGCCCTTCCCCCCGACCACCTAGGGGGAAAACACACCAGTGGAGCTACTGGTTATAAGGTAAGGGAACCCCTCTCCAGGGCTATTACCTTTGAGTGGCTGGTGCTGTTATCTCCAGGAGTTCTTGAAGCCTCTGCTTCGGACATTCTCCCGTTGAGGAAGAGTGGTACGAACGTGCCTCCAACAGCTACCTGTGCAACTGTAGAAAGAGGCTGCACCAGCCGAACGCTAGGTTCCCCTTCACGTGCCGCGTCCGGAACCGGAAGACGCGGATCGAACGAAGGGGTCCGCCCCCACCGGAACTGACGTCGCCCGCCTACCGGTCCGGCTTCCAGCTCCCAGCCGGCTGTATACACAGGGGGGCCCTGGACGCCTTCGTTTAGCGCCCCACTGGGCGAAACGCAGGGATGAACCTCCCCAAAACTTCTTGCTTTCCCCAAGCGAAGATTGGAGTGCGTGTAAAGGTCAGTCGGGTGTTCAGCTTCCCCAGCCGACCGGACTGTTTGCTCCGTTGAAACACCCACGGGTGAACGAACGGACGACCCCATAAACTTCCTGCTTCCCCAAGCGAAGTTTAGGGTATATGGACAGTACGAACACTTCAGCTCCCCGCCGATAGGACTGTCCCAGACCGACCGATAAATGGTCGGATAGCCGAACGGGGCCGGGGCTCCGCTCGGATAGCTTCAGTTTCACCAACCGAATTCAGCTTTCAGGTTCCTTGGCGATGTCTCCCCGCCGGAGGAAACACCATAACTGAGGAACGAAGGGAGGAGGAGGCTTAAATCATGAAAATGAAGGCGGTGTTTCCTCAGAGGGGAGGAGCCGGTGTCTCTCTAAGGTGGCTGTCCTGAAAGACGATTGGGGAAAATCTGACAACAGACCATTGTCTGCCGAAAACGTACTAGCCTGCCATCCAACATTTGTTGGCGGAAAGTTGGATAACAATTGTCTGAGTGAGAGTACTAAAGGTCAGATTTTAGGCCCCTGACAATCCCGTGACGAAAATTTGATTGTGCGTACGAGGCTTAAGTGACATAACATCACACAGTTGCTGCAGATTTGTTGGCTGCACATCCATGATGCCAATCTCCCCCCCGTTCCACCACAACCCAAAAAGTGCTCTGTTGGATTGAGATCTGGTGAGTGTGGAGACCATTGGGAGTACAGTGACCTCATTGTCATGTTCAAGAAACCAGAGAGCTTCCTGATGACGGTCGTTCCTATTGGCTGAAACGCGTTGAGGCTTAAGCGCATCATCGTGACCATACATCCGCCCGGAATGCGATTACTGGGGACCGAGCATCACCGCGATCCAGAGGCATCCGAACGGAGACTGGCCGGATTACCCTTACACTAATGGTGATCACACCGGGTGCCAGGCATAGGCACTAAACCATGCAAGTGCATGCCATGAGTATTTAATTTGTGTTTTTAAATAAATTACGGTTTTACACTATGGGAGTCCCCCCCTTCTGTCATTTTTTTCACCCCATCTATGGAAGACCATCCTAAGTACTAGCTGACTTGGAAGTCACCATCTAGGGGTTACATATACTCACAGCGCAAGTGACCACTCTAGCGATAGGTTCACATCCACACTGCTGCTGGCAACCATTTGATATTTTAATATTTTTTTTCTTTGGCGCAAAGGTTTTTTTTTTTCTTTTAATTTGGACCCTCTTTTTGCCTTCAGAAGGTGCTTCCAAAGGTGCTCTATTGGATGAGATGTGGTGAGTGTGGAGGCCATTGGAGTACGGTGACCTCATTGTCCAGTGGTCAGATGATTGGAGCTTTGTGACATGGAGCATTATCCTGCTGGAAGGAGCCATCAGAAGATGGGGACACTGTAGTTATAAAGGGATGGACATGGTCAGCAACAATACTCAGGTAGGCCGTGGTGATTAAACCATGCTCAATTGGTACTAAGGGGCCCAAAGTGTGCCAAGAAAATGTCCCCCACACCATTACACCACTGCCACCAGCCTGAACCGGTGATACCCCATCCCCCACACCATTACACCCCCATCACCAGCCTGAACCAGTGATATCCCATCCCCCACACCATTACACCCCCACCACCAGCCTGAACTGGTGATAGGATAATTAAATAATACATTTGAATAAATAAAACCACCCCTAACCCTAATGTCGCGTACACACGGTCGGCATCTCGGCCAGCAAAAGACCGATGAGAGCTTTTCGTCGGAAAATGCGACCATGTGTACGCTCCATCAGAATTTTGCTGGCCGAATTTCTGCCAGCAAAAGATTGAGAGCAGCTTCTCAATTTTTCAGACGGAAAAAGTTTCTAATCGGAAATTCCAATAGCATGTATGCAATTCCGATGTGCAAAAACTCACGCATGCTCAGAGATTCAACTACGAGACGGAAGCTACTGGCTATTGAACTTCCTTTTTCTAGTCCCGTTGCACGTGTTGTACGTCACAGCGTTCTTGACAGTCGGAATTTGGTGTGACCGTTGTGTAGGCAAGACAGCTTGAGCGAAATCCCGTCGGGAAAACCATCAGATTTTTTTCCGACCAAAATTCCGATCGTGTGTAGGCGACATAACACATTAAATAACAAAATCAATAAAATAAATTAATCCCTAACCCCAGCCAAGCAATCATCAATAATTAAATAAATAAAAGAACCCCTAAACAAAATAAATTAATAAACAAACCCCTAAGGGCCGGTTCACACAGGGGGCGATGCGAGGCGACACCGACTTGCCTCGCCGCGACCTGCCGCGACCTCAGCGGCGACCTGCAAATGACTTCTGTATAGAAGTCAATGCAAGTCGCCCCGAGGTCGCCAGAAAGTAGTACAGGAACCTTTTTTCTGAGTCGGAGCGACTCGAGACGCTCCTCTCAGAACGGTTCCATTGTACAGAACGGGGGCGACTTGTCAGGTCGCGGCACGGCAAGTCGTGTCGCCTCGTGTCGCCCCCTGTGTGAACCGGCCCTAACCCTTGCCACAAACAAACAAAACAAAATGAAAAAAGCTGAAAAACATAGCAACAAATAAACCAATATTTCACTCTGTTGGAGTAAAAAAAAAAAAAAGGCAAAAGTTCAAAAATGTAAAACAAAAAAAAAATAAATAAAAGTAAATTAATAGGTGGCAAAAACTCCAGAAAAACACTCAACACGAACATGTTATTGCATCCTCAGTGATAGAAAATAAGTATTTGAGGAGACAATCCATGATGAAGGCAAAGATTTTATTAGAGATAATATATATATATATATATATATATATATATATATATATATATATATATATATATATATATATATATATATATTATAGAGATAATATACATATATATATTATAGAGATAATATACACATTATATATATATATATACACATATATATATATATATATATTATAGAGATTATATATAATATCTCTATAATATCTATATATACATAATATATATATATATATATATATATATATATATATAATATCTTTATTATATATATATATTATAAAGATATTATAGAGATAATATATATATATATATATATATATATATTTTTTAGATATATATATATAGATATAGATATATATATATATATAGATATAGATATATATATATATAGATATATATATATATCTATATATATATATATATATCTATATCTATATATCTATATATCTATATATAAAAAAAAATTATATATATATATATATATATTTTTTTTTTAGATATAGATCTATATATATATATATATATATATATATAATATCTCTATATATATATATATATATATATATATATATATATATATATATATATATATATATATATATATATATATATATATATAATTTTTTTATTATGTACAAATACCAGGAGTTTACAAGCAGGCAGGGTACACACAATATAGCATCTGTATACACGTGTAAAAAATGAATGGACCTACAACGAGCGCTACCAAAAAACTTCAAACCACCATCACATTTTTTTTTTTTCCAGGTTTTTTGCATTTTGAAAATGGCCAGCAACAGAGATCTGACCTTTTAAAACGGTTTCCACGTACTGTTCCTGTCAGCGGCATTGACCCGTGTTCATTATTTTTGTGTTAGGTGTCTACTCTTCTCCAGAAAGAACGTTGTGATCACTGTGATCAGCAACTATAATTCACAGGATAGCTCCGGGGTCGGTGCGGGGGAGTTTGGAGTTCAGAATCTTGAGAAAGTTTTCTGGCGACAGATCAGCCAATAAAATGGGAAGAATCTAAGAAAACCCGGCGCCTGTGTGTGTGCATACATCTGTCAGCGTATGTATAGACACCTGTAGATGTGCAAGTCACTACCGCCGTTTCCAAGACTCACTCACACATGCAAAACTCCCCACAACTCTTTTTTTTTTTGGGTGTTCCAAAAAGTGTTTAGCATATACACTACATTGTCAGTTGGGAGCATGAAATTGCCCAAAATGTCTTGGTATGCCGAAGCATCAAAGTGGTTGTAAACCTTACAAACCACTTTAACCTACAGGTAAACCTAGATTAAGGCTTACCTGTAGGTCCAAGAAATATCTCCTAAACGGTTTAGGAGATATTTACAAAAAGAGGCGCACCGGGCAGGCCGCAGATCACGGCGATATGGCGCGAGTGTCGGCTCCCATGCGCATGAGTGACGTCATCGCTGCTCAGGCGAAGCAGCGAGATCTGGAAGTCACTACGTGATCCATGGCAGCAGTGGAGATGAAGACAGTATGCTATGCATACTAGCTCATTATGCCTTTGCCTTGCAGGTTCCTTTTTTTTTATTTGATTTTTCAACTGCCTTTACTTCCTCTTTAAGAGTTCCCTTGACTGGAACTAAGGGGCCAAGCCCAACCTCAGAAAGACAACCCCCACACCTTAATACCCCCACCGCCAAATGATTTGGATCAGTCCACAAAGCAAGGTCCATAAAGACATGGATGAGCGAGTTTGGGTTGGAGGAACTTGACTGGCCTGCACAGTGAGTCCTGAGCTCAACCTGACAGAACACCTTTGGGATGAATTATGGCAGAGACTGTGAGCCTGGCCTTCTTGTCCAACATCAGTGCCTGACCTCACAAATGTGCTTCTGGAAGAATGGTCAAACACTCCAATAGACACACTCCTTGTGGACGGCGTTTCCAGAAGAGCTGAAGCTGTTATAGCTGCAAAGGGCGGGCCAACTCAATATTGAACCCTACGGACTAAGACTGGGATGCCATTAAAGTTCATGTGCGTGTAAAGGCAGGCGTCTCAATACTTTTGGCAATATAGTGTATGTCAGTGCCACTATGGAAACGGATATAGAAATGGCACAGAATTCTCATGGGTACCGATTGAGAAGCTTCCAGAGACTGCAATCCATGTTGGAGGGGTTTTATGTCCATGGGATTGAGAGAGTTGAGGCAGCTGTACGAGTCTGGGGGACTAAGCCCTTGTACACACGGTCGGACATTCCGATGGACAATGTCCGATTGGACCGTGTTGTTGGATAATGCGACTGTGTGTGGCCTCCATCGGACTGTTTCCATCGGAATATCTGACGGAAAAAGTTTTCCAGCTGGGCTATAAAATTTTCCGACAACATGATCCGATCGGACTTTGTCCGATCATGTGTAGAGAATTCCGATCGGACAAAGTGCCACGCATGCTCAGATCAAATTCCTAGACCAAAGCTATTGGCTACTAGCCTGAACGTAGTCCCGTCCTAACGAAATAACGTCACCACATTCTGTACGATCGGATTTTCTGACAACTTTGTCCGACTGTGTGGATGCAACAGTTTCGGACAAAATCGGTCGGACAAAATCCAACGGATTTGGTTGTCGGAATGTCCGACCGTGTGTACAAGGCAGGCATGTACTGGCCATTGGGACTACCGGGAGTTTCCCAGTGGGCCGATGGCTCAGTGGGCCGGTCAGGTGCAGTCCTGGAGCCGCTCCTCTCTGACAGTGACTGATCGTGATTTAACTCCTGTCAGGAGCAGCAGCTGCCGTCACTTGCTGGAGAGGATTAGGCTTTCTGCTCCCTCCAGTCTGCAGGGGGACATAGACAGCCGGCAGACTTTCCTTCCTCTCTCCCCTTAACACTTGTCACAAGACTGGAGAGAGGAAAACGAGATGCTGCCTTCAGAACTGTGAGTACACGTGGGAGGGGGAGGAGAGGGGGGACACTCCGCTGAAAGGGAGCCGCTGGTAATGGGGGCACTCCGCTGAAAGGGAGCCGCTGGTAATGGGGGCACTCAGCTGAAAGGGAGCCGCTGGTAATGGGGGCACTCCGCTGAAAGGGAGCCGCTGGTAATGGGGGCACTCCGCTGAAAGGGAGCCGCTGGTAATGGGGACACAATCTGATGGAAGGGGGCTGCTGGTAATGGGGACACAATCTGATGGAAAGGGGCTGCTGGTAATGGGGACACAATCTGATGGAAAGGGGCTGCTGGTAATGGGGACACAATCTGATGGAAAGGGGCTGCTGGTAATGGGGACACTCTGATGGAAAGGGGCTGCTGGTAATGGGGACACTCTGATGGAAAGGGGCTGCTGGTAATGGGGACACTCTGATGGAAAGGGGCTGCTGGTAATGGGGACACTCTGATGGAAAGGGGCTGCTGGTAATGGGGACACTCTGATGGAAGGGGGCTGCTGGTGATGAGGACATTATGATGAAAGGTGACTGCTGATGGGAACACTCAAAATTAAAGTTGGCCGGTCTGGATGAAGTCCAGGGCCAAATTTTTGTTCCAGTCCAGCCCTGGTACAAGGGCTAAAAGATGGTCTGGGAGACTCAGAAGGCCAAGACAACTAGGTGACGAAACTCAGAGGAGTGAGAGAGCTTGGGGTGTCAGGAGAAACCCCATCTAGAGGTCCGAAGTGGGCCCACATATCACGTCTGAAGAAGGGGTACTGGGTGGCTTCCAAATGTTGCATCTAAATCTTGGTGATGTGACCTATCAACGCAATAAAGGATTTGGGTGACATTTCACGATTCATGGTGTGCTTCCAAGTATGTGCGTTGTTTACAAGACTCTGTCACAAATGCAAAACACCCCAGAACTCTTTATGTACCAAAAAGTGTCTAGCATATATGTCAGGGCAAGGCCCGGCCACTATGGAAATAGATATAAAACTGGCACAGGATTCTTAAGGTTACAATCTGAGAAGCTCCGAGACACTGTGCTCCATCTTGGGGGGGTTCTATGTCCATGAGACTAGAAGTGTGGAGGCATTTACACCAGTCTGGGAGACCAAGAAACGGCCCGAGAGACTGAGAAGGCTGTGACAACTAGGTGAGGGAACCCAAGTCTCAGAGGAGCAAAGAGCCCCGGGATGTGAGGAGAAACTCCATCTAGAGGTCCGGAGTGGGGCCAACACATCAAATGGCTGAAGAAGGTCCTGCGTGGCTCCAAAACGTTGCACCGGATCCTTTCTGGTGCAATGTGATATTTCTGCAATAAAAGACGACCCATGTTGTGCTGGCGAATATATGCACCATTTCCAAGACTACCACAAATTCAAAATACCCCACAAAGCTGGTATGTTCTTAAAAGTGTTTAGCATATGTGACAGTGCAAGGCCCTGCCACTATGGAAATATATATAGAATTGACACAGGATTCTCAAGGTTACAGACTGAGAAGCACCCCAGAGACTGCACTTCATGGGACTGAGTTGAAGCAGCTACGCGAAACGGGTAGACCAAGAGAGGGTCTGGGAGACCGAGAAGGTTAGGACAACTAGGCGAGGGAACCCAAATCTCAGGGGACTGAGAAAGCCCGAGATGTAAGGAGAACTATCTAGAGACTAGGAGTGGACTCAAGGTGCTGTACTCAAAGTTGAGCGAGCCAAGCGAAGTTGGGTTAGAAAGATCTGAGAGGCAAGCAACGGTGGTGCCAACAAGTGAGCCAGGTGGCTCACCATTTTAGCTGACCATTTGCTTTCTGAAGCCAACACCCCTGCGTGGGAATCTTTGTGAGAACTTTTAACTCTTAACCACAGTTTAGACTGAAAGGACTTACTTAGAAACACACACCACCACTGAGTTTAATCACTGTATCACACATATTAGGCAGATTGTCCCAGAAGACGTCACTTGTGACGAAACGTGTAGGATGGGAGCAGCATGCTGATGTCATCCTGTGAACTGGAAGTGATGGAAAGTAAAAACGCTATATATGCAAGCTTTTATATATTGTGAGTGTATGTTTAAACGTTAACAAAATGGTTTTAAGGGGTTTATATGCTAGGTGGTATATCGGTCTCTCCTATGTCCTGCTGAATGTTAGTTGGAAGGTGAGATGAGGAGGATATAAAGGATATTGATGCTTTCCAAACACCGCCAGTGAAAGTGACATGTCCCAGATGATGGTTACACCATGAGCCTTCAATGACTTCTCTTTAGTTAGAGCAGTGTTTCTCAACTCCAGTCCTCAAGGTGCACCAGCAGGTCATGTTTTCAGGAAAACTGATGAAATCACCTGTGCAAAATAGTGGAAATCCTGAAAATATGACCTGTTGGTGCGCCTTGAGGACTGGAGTTGAGAAACACTGAGATAGAGGGTCATTATCTGTTGGTAAGCTTACATCTGTTTCTTCAGGGTGGTAGCTCTCTCCAGGAAGCGGTAGTAGAGGATCTTCGATAGAAGATCGTCCACTTTGTGGATTGTTTCACATGCATTAGTCACCAATGAACATTTATACAGGCTATTGATATGTGGATGGCTTTTTCATGTGGCTTATTCACCAATGGACATTATACGATTTCAAATTTATATTATTTTTTTCGAATTCAGGTATTTTATGTTTACTTACCGTATATACTCGAGTATAAGCCGAGATTTTCAGCCTCTTTTTTGAGGCTGAAAGTGCCCCCCTCGGCTTATACTCGAGTCATCGCTGTCTGCCTGCTCGATCAGCGTGTCGAGCAGACAGACAGCGGACATTCTACCCTTCAAACGCCGCGCCTCCGCCTTCGCCTGTGATAGGCGGAACACTGAATTTCCCAGCAGCCTGTGTTCCGCCTATCACGGACATAGTCTCATCCTCGTACTACGGACGAGGATGAGACGATGTCCGTGATAGGCGGAACACAGGCTGCTGGGAAATTCAGTGTTCCGCCTATCACAGGCGAAGGCGGAGGCGCGGCTTTTGAATTTTAGAATGGCCGCCGAGGCGCCGACGAAGAGCGGCGATCCTGGCAAGGCACGGGACGGAGGCAAGGCAAGGCACGGCACGGGACGGAGGCAAGGCACGACACGGGACGGAGGCAAGGCACGGCACGGGACGGAGGCAAGGAGGCAAGGCACGGCACGGGACGGAGGCAAGGAGGCAAGGCACGGCACGGGACGGAGGCAAGGAGGCAAGGCACGGGACGGAGGCTCGGGACACAGGTAGGCTGGACACACACACACACACACACACACACACACACGGACACACACACACAGGGATGGATGGATGGATGGAGACACACACACACAGGGATGGATGGATGGAGACACACACACACAGGGATGGATGGATGGATGGACACACACACACAGGGATGGATGGATGGATGGACACACACACACACACAGGGATGGATGGACGGACACACAGGGATGGACGGACACACAGGGATGGACAGACACACACACAGGGATGGACAGACACACACACAGGGATGGACAGGCATGTCTCACCCTCGGCTTATACACGAGTCAATAAGTTTGCCAGTTTTTTTGGGGGTAAATTGGGGGCCTCGGCTTATATTCGGGTCGGCCTATACTCGAGTATATACGGTAACGCAACATTTTAGTTAAACTTGATATTCGGCCGATGGTCCATGTAGCCTTCAAATCTTGGTGACCACATAGGACGTGAGGGGACATCTTACCAACAGTCAGTGGCGTCGCTAGGGGGTGGCTTTTGGGGCTATATCCCAGAGTCTCTGCAGGGGTCCCCAAGGGGAGGGGAGGCTCTCTGGGGACCCTGATGCAAGTGGGGGGGGGGCTCTCTGGATGGAAATCCTGATGCAAGCGGGGGGGGGCTCTCTGGATGGAAATCCTGATGCAAGCGGGGGGGGCTCTCTGGGGACCCTGATGTGGGGGGGGCTCTCTGGGGACCCTGGTGCAAGCGGCAGGGGCTCTCTGGGGACCCTGGTGCAAGCGGGGAGGGCTCTCTGGGGACCCTGGTGCAAGCGGGGAGGGCTCTCTGGGGACCCTGGTGCAAGCGGGGAGGGCTCTCTGGGGACCCTGGTGCAAGCGGGGAGGGCTCTCTGGGGACCCTGGTGCAAGCGGGGAGGGCTCTCTGGGGACCCTGGTGCAAGCGGGGAGGGCTCTCTGGGGACCCTGATGTGGGGGGGGCTCTCTGGGGACCCTGGTGCAAGCGGCAGGGGCTCTCTGGGGACCCTGGTGCAAGCGGGGAGGGCTCTCTGGGGACCCTGGTGCAAGCGGGGAGGGCTCTCTGGGGACCCTGATGTAAGCGGGGGGGCTCACTGGGGACCCTGGTGCAAGCGGGAGGGGCTCTCTGGGGACCCTGGTGCAAGCGGGAGGGGCTCTCTGGGGACCCTGGTGCAAGCGGGAGGGGCTCTCTGGGGACCCTGGTGCAAGCGGGAGGGGCTCTCTGGGGACCCTGGTGCAAGCGGGAGGGGCTCTCTGGGGACCCTGGTGCAAGCGGGAGGGGCTCTCTGGGGACCCTGGTGCAAGCGGGAGGGGCTCTCTGGGGACCCTGGTGCAAGCGGGAGGGGCTCTCTGGGGTAGAGGTCGACCGATATGGGTTTTTCTCTGGCCGATGCCGATATTTAGAAATCATGGCGGCCGATAGCCGATATATGATGCCGATTTTATTTTATTTTATTTATTTTTTTCCCTTTTTATTTATTTATTTATTTATTTTAATCCCCCTTGATCTAACACACCTTTCCCACTGGGGCGTTTTTCAGGCGCTTTTGGGCTAAAAATAGCGCCTGTAAAATGGCTCCCCTGCAGTCTGTGTGAAAGACAGCGTGCTTTCACACTGAGGCGATGCGCTGGCAGGATCTTAAAAAAAAAGTCCTGCAAGCAGCACATTTGGAGTGGTGTATACCGCTCCTCCACCACTCCTGCCCATTGATATGAATGGGCACCACTGCCGAAGCGCATGCAATGCGATTTGGCAGCAGTGCTTCATGGGCGCATTTAACCTATTCCTTGGCCGCTAGCTGGGTTAGATGTGCCCCACTAGCAGCCAAATAGCACCGCTAAAATGATGGTAAAGAGCCGCTAAAACGTGCGTTTTACCATCAGCGCCTGCCCGCTCCAGTGTGAAAGCAGTCTTCATAAGTGATACAGAAAATATCTTACATTTAAACATTTATTAAACAAAACAAACCTCCAATCAGTTTACTTGTATGTATGATTTAGATAAAAAAAAAAAAACTATATATTAAATAAAAACAGGTAGTCAAAACTTTTGGACGAAAAAAAAATGTGCTAACTTTACTGTTTTTATTTTTATTTTTTAAATAGTGTATTTTTTTCCCAAAAAAATGCATTTGAAAGACCTCTGTGCAAATGCCGTGTGACATAAAATATTGCAACAACCGCTATTTTATTCTCTAGGATCTCTGCTAAAAAATATATATATAATTTATTATTATAACTGGGGGGGCAAAGGATTTTTACTTGTAAGCAACAAGTGTCAGAAAAGATTTAGTCTTTAAATGGTTAAACTGAGAACTTCCACACACAGAGATGACTTCATTCATTCAGAAGTGTAAACATTGTATCATTTTGTTCTTTTCTTGGCAGCCTGCCCAGAGAGGAGGAAAGACGTTTCTATGACGACTCAGCAACTTACACTGACTTCTATACAGAAGTCATTTCAAAGTCCCGCTGTAGTTCTAAATCGGCTTTTAATCAGCACAATCGGCCGATGCCGATTAATTAAAAAACTGCAAATATCGGTCGACCTCTACTCTGGGGACCCTGGTGCAAGCGGGAGGGGCTCTCTGGGGACCCTGATGTAAGAGGGGAGGGCTCTCTGGGGACCCTGATGCAAGCGGGGGGGGGGCTCTCTGGGGACCCTGATGCAAGCGGGGGAGGGGGCTCTCTGGGGACCCTGATGCAAGCGGGGGGAGGGGGCTCTCTGGGGACCCTGATGCAAGCGGGGGGAGGGGGCTCTCTGGGGACCCTGATGCAAGCGGGGGGAGGGGGCTCTCTGGGGACCCTGATGCAAGCGGGGGGAGGGGGCTCTCTGGGGACCCTGATGCAAGCGGGGGGAGGGGGCTCTCTGGGGACCCTGATGCAAGCGGGGGGAGGGGGCTCTCTGGGGACCCTGATGCAAGCGGGGGGAGGGGGCTCTCTGGGGACCCTGATGCAAGCGGGGGGAGGGGGCTCTCTGGGGACCCTGATGCAAGCGGGGGGAGGGGGCTCTCTGGGGACCCTGATGAAAGCGGGGGGAGGGGGCTCTCTGGGGACCCTGATGCAAGCGGGGGGAGCTCTCTGGGGACCCTGATGCAAGCGGGGGGAGCTCTCTGGGGACCCTGATGCAAGCGGGGGGGCTCTCTGAGGACCCTGATGTAAGGAGGGTTCTCTGAGGACCCTGATCTAAGTGGGCGGCTCTCTGGGGACACACACACACACGTATATTGCTATATGTGTATGCCCGCCCAAGCGTATGACTTTCTTTACTACATTGCTATGGGCTCCAGCCCCAGATCTTTTGTAGACCTGGCAACGACTCTGCCAACAGTTACAAAGAACCTAGTGCACCCCTTACAGCAACTGACCATACAGCGGGTGCTATGGTGACAAGATAGACAAGCACATTAGTATTAGTCTAAAGCGGGCATTCTCAACCATTTTACCCCAGGGGAACCTTTCAAAGAATTTTCAGGTTTCAAGGAACCCTTGCTAAAATTATATTAAGGGGAGTCAGTGGAAAGGATGCCCTCCCTTAGAATGGTGATAAGAATGCCACCTTTAAGACAGCAAAAAAATACAGTTGGTTTCACACCGCTGGCTCTGCCAAGTGCAGCCGAACCCAAAACGATGTAGGCATCAACAGATGGGAAGTCAATCAGCCATAGCTCAAGGAACCCCTGGTAAACTCTAGAGCAGGGGTAGGCCAACCTCGGCCCTCCAGCTGTTTTGAAAACTACAAGTCCCATGAGACATTGCAAGACCCCAATAATCACAGACATGACTCCTAGAGGCAGAGGCATGACGGGATTT
>NW_027507758.1:13796110-13800644 GCF_037356315.1 Lithobates pipiens | reverse complement strand
CTGAACCGGTGATACCCCATCCCCCACACCATTACACCCCCACCACCAGCCTGAACCGGTGATACCCCATCCCCCACACCATTACACCCCCACCACCAGCCTGAACCAGTGATACCCCATCCCCCACACCATTACACCCCCACCACCAGCCTGAACCGGTGATACCCCATCCCCCACACCATTACACCCCCACCACCAGCCTGAACCGGTGATACCCCATCCCCCACTCCATTACACCCCCACCACCAGCCTGAACCAGTGATACCCCATCCCCCACACCATTACACCCCCCACCACCAGCCTGAACCAGTGATACCCCATCCCCCACTCCATTACACCACCAACACCAGCCTGAACTGGTGATACCCCATCCCCCACTCCATTACACCCCCACCACCAGCCTGAACCAGTGATACCCCATCCCCCACACCATTACACCCCCCACCACCAGCCTGAACCAGTGATACCCCATCCCCCACTCCATTACACCCCCACCACCAGCCTGAACCAGTGATACCCCATCCCCCACACCATTACACCCCCACCACCAGCCTGAACTGGTGATACCCCATCCCTCACACCATTACACCCCCACCACCAGCCTGAACCGGTGATACCCCATCCCCCACTCCATTACACCCCCACCACCAGCCTGAACCAGTGATACCCCATCCCCCACACCATTACACCCCCACCCCCAGCCTGAACCGGTGATATCCCATCCCCCACTCCATTACACCCCCACCACCAGCCTGAACCAGTGATACCCCATCCCCCACACCATTACACCCCCCACCACCAGCCTGAACCGGTGATACCCCATCCCCCACACCATTACACCCCCACCACCAGCCTGAACCAGTGATACCCCATCCCCCACACCATTACACCCCCCACCACCAGCCTGAACCGGTGATACCCCATCCCCCACACCATTACACCCCCCACCACCAGCCTGAACCGGTGATACCCCATCCCCCACACCATTACACCCCCACCACCAGCCTGAACCGGTGATACCCCATCCCCCACTCCATTACACCCCCACCACCAGCCTGAACCAGTGATACCCCATCCCCCACACCATTACACCCCCACCACCAGCCTGAACCAGTGATACCCCATCCCCCACACCATTACACCCCCCACCACCAGCCTGAACCGGTGATACCCCATCCCCCACACCATTACACCCCCACCACCAGCCTGAACCAGTGATACCCCATCCCCCACACCATTACACCCCCACCACCAGCCTGAACCGGTGATACCCCATCCCCCACACCATTACACCCCCACCACCAGCCTGAACCGGTGATATCCCATCCCCCACACCATTACACCCCCACCACCAGCCTGAACCAGTGAGATCCCATCCCCCACACCATTACACCCCCACCACCAGCCTGAACCAGTGATACCCCATCCCCCACACCATTACACCCCCACCACCAGCCTGAACCAGTGATACCCCATCCCCCACACCATTACACCCCCACCACCAGCCTGAACCAGTGATACCCCATCCCCCACACCATTACACCCCCACCACCAGCCTGAACCAGTGATACCCCATCCCCCACACCATTACACCCCCACCACCAGCCTGAACCGGTGATACCCCATCCCCCACACCATTACACCCCCACCACCAGCCTGAACCAGTGATATCCCATCCCCCACACCATTACACCCCCACCACCAGCCTGAACCGGTGATACCCCATCCCCCACACCATTACACCCCCACCACCAGCCTGAACCAGTGATATCCCATCCCCCACACCATTACACCCCCACCACCAGCCTGAACCGGTGATACCCCATCCCCCACACCATTACACCCCCACCACCAGCCTGAACCGGTGATACCCCATCCCCTACACCATTACACCCCCACCACCAGCCTGAACCAGTGATATCCCATCCCCCACACCATTACACCCCCACCACCAGCCTGAACCGGTGATACCCCATCCCCACACCATTACACCCCCACCACCAGCCTGAACCGGTGATACCCCATCCCCCACACCATTACACCCCCACCACCAGCCTGAACCAGTGATACCCCATCCCCCACACCATTACACCCCCACCACCAGCCTGAACCAGTGATACCCATCCCCCACACCATTACACCCCCACCACCAGCCTGAACCGGTGATACCCCATCCCCCACACCATTACACCCTCACCACCAGCCTGAAACGGTGATAACCCATCCCCCACACCATTACACCCCCACCACAAGCCTGAACCAGTGATACCCCATCCCCCACTCCATTACACCCCCACCACCAGCCTGAACCGGTGATACCCCATCCCCCACTCCATTACACCCCCACCACCAGCCTGAACCAGTGATACCCCATCCCCCACACCATTACACCCCCACCACCAGCCTGAACCAGTGATACCCCATCCCCCACACCATTACACCCCCACCACCAGCCTGAACCAGTGATACCCCATCCCCCACACCATTACACCCCCCACCACCAGCCTGAACCGGTGATATCCCATCCCCCACACCATTACACCCCCACCACCAGCCTGAACCAGTGATACCCCATCCCCCACACCATTACACCTCCACCACCAGCCTGAACCAGTGATACCCCATCCCCCACACCATTACACCCCCACCACCAGCCTGAACCGGTGATACCCCATCCCCCACACCATTACACCCCCACCACCAGCCTGAACCAGTGATACCCCATCCCCCGCACCATTACACCCCCACCACCAGCCTGAACCGGTGATCCCCCACACCATTACACCCCCACCACCAGCCTGAACCGGTGATACCCCATCCCTCACACCATTACACCCCCACCACCAGCCTGAACCGGTGATACCCCATCCCCCACTCCATTACACCCCCACCACCAGCCTGAACCAGTGATACCCCATCCCCCACTCCATTACACCCCCACCACCAGCCTGAACCAGTGATACCCATCCCCCACACCATTACACCCCCACCACCAGCCTGAACCGGTGATACCCCATCCCCCACTCCATTACACCCCCACCACCAGCCTGAACCAGTGATACCCCATCCCCCACTCCATTACACCCCCACCACCAGCCTGAAACGGTGATAACCCATCCCTCACTCCATTACACCCCCACCACCAGCCTGAACCAGTGATACCCCATCCCCCACTCCATTACACCCCCACCACCAGCCTGAACCGGTGATACCCCATCCCCCACACCATTACACTCCCACCACCAGCCTGAACCAGTGATACCCCATCCCCCACACCATTACACCCCCACCACCAGCCTGAACCAGTGATACCCCATCCCCCACACCATTACACCCCCACCACCAGCCTGAACCAGTGATACCCCATCCCCCACACCATTACACCCCCACCACCAGCCTGAACCAGTGATACCCCATCCCCCACACCATTACACCCCCACCACCAGCCTGAACCGGTGATACCCCATCCCCCACACCATTACACCCCCACCACCAGCCTGAACGGGTGATACCCCATCCCCCACACCATTACACCCCCACCACCAGCCTGAACCAGTGATACCCCATCCCCCACACCATTACACCCCCACCACCAGCCTGAACCGGTGATACCCCATCCCCCACTCCATTACACCCCCACCACCAGCCTGAACCAGTGATACCCCATCCCCCACACCATTACACCCCCACCACCAGCCTGAACCAGTGATACCCCATCTGCCACACCATTACACCACCAACACCAGCCTGAACCGGTGATACCCCATCCCCCACACCATTACACCCCCACCACCAGCCTGAACCAGTGATACCCCATCCCCCACACCATTACACCCCCACCACCAGCCTGAACCAGTGATACCCCATCCCCCACACCATTACACCCCCACCACCAGCCTGAACCGGTGATACCCCATCCCCCACACCATTACACCCCCACCACCAGCCTGAACCGGTGATACCCCATCCCCCACACCATTACACCCCCACCACCAGCCTGAACCAGTGATACCCCATCCCCCACACCATTACACCCCCACCACCAGCCTGAACCGGTGATACCCCATCCCCCACTCCATTACACCCCCACCACCAGCCTGAACCAGTGATACCCCATCCCCCACTCCATTACACCCCCACCACCAGCCTGAAACGGTGATAACCCATCCCTCACTCCATTACACCCCCACCACCAGCCTGAACCAGTGATACCCCATCCCCCACTCCATTACACCCCCACCACCAGCCTGAACCGGTGATACCCCATCCCCCACACCATTACACCCCCACCACCAGCCTGAACCAGTGATACCCCATCCCCCACACCATTACACCCCCACCACCAGCCTGAACCAGTGATACCCCATCCCCCACACCATTACACCCCCACCACCAGCCTGAACCAGTGATACCCCATTCCCCCACACCATTACATCTCCACCACCAGCCTGAACCAGTGATACCCCACCCCCCCACACCATTACACCCCCACCACCAGCCTGAACCAGTGATACCCCATCCCCCACCACCAGCC
>NW_027507758.1:13741110-13791110 GCF_037356315.1 Lithobates pipiens | reverse complement strand
GAGTCAAAAAAAGAGAATTAATGAGGAGAAACTTCGAGAGATTCAGTGGGACGGTTACAGAGTCAAACACAGTCAGACAAAATAAAGGTGTGTTGCGCTACAGTTATTAATATTAAAAATACTGAAAAAAAATTATAAAAAAACAGTCCAGAAAAAACAGTCTCTCAAATGGACCATATTGGTCAAATGGCAAGCTCCATTATTCAACTGTCGAGGTGGTTATCCAATCCCTTCACCAAGTGAACAAGCCACCACCACAATAGGTTGGACTCTTACCAGAGAGCCTGGATCCTTTATTACGAAGGGTCAAACAGGTTTGATGAATATGTCCCGGTAGGGAGGTCATCAGCAGGAGATATACAAAGGAACCACGTCAGGAACATCTCCAGAGCTTCCAGGAACTCCACCCAAACGACGATTGTGTAGTCAGATCCAAATAAAAAAACATAAAACGCTGGATAGTGTAAAACCTCTTGAGGGTTGCATTTAAAGTGGTTGTAAACCCTTACAAACCACTTTGACCTACAGGTAAGCCTAGATTAAGGCTTACCTGTAGGTCCAAGAAATATCTCCTAAACCTATATAGTTTAGGAGATATTTGGCCGAAAACAGGCAGTGCTGTCTATGGCACATGCGCCGTAGACAGTGGCGCGCAGGCGAACTGAGCGCGGCATTCTCAACGACGGAGCTGCCGCGCGTGTCGGCTCCCGTGCGCATGCGCGGGAGTGACGTCATCGCGGCTTCGCCGAATGACAGCGGCGGAGCTGCGAGACCCCACCAAGAAGATGGATGCGGCGGACTACAGGGGACAGCGGTGACTTCGCTGGCTCCTGTGTCAGGTAAGTGACACATAATGGGCTACTATGTGATGCATAGTAGTCCATTATGCTTTGCCTTTGCAGGGAATGAAAGAGGAAGTAAACTCATCAGGGTTTACTTCCTCTTTAATATAAAGTATTGCACTTACACATATCCATAGTAAAAGCAGTATTGGATGCTAAAAAAGGAAGGAGGCCGCCACAGAACATCCAGACATGTAAAATGCACGATAACAGGACTTCTTCCCGGAGCTGTTCCTGACATGGTACCTTTGTATATCTCCTGCTGATGAACCCTCCTGGGACATATTCATCAAGCCTGTTTGACCCTTCGTAATAAATGGTCCAGGCTCTCTGGTAAGAGTCAATCCAATTGTGGTGGTGGAGTGTTAACTTGGTGAAGGGATTGGATAACCTTATAAACCATGGAGTTTGCCATTTAACCATTATGGTCCATTTGAGAGACTGATTTTTCTGGACTATTATATATATATATATACATATATATATATATACACATATATATATACATATATATACACACATACATACATACATATATATATACATATTATATATATATATTTTTTTTTTTTTTCCCCCAGTATTTTTAATATCACGGTAGCACAACACCTTTATTTTGTTTCTTGTGGTAATCTAACATTTGTGGTGCTGCTTTTTTTCACATTGAATTATCTTTTTGCATGTGCACTATTATTTTTGTATTTATTTTCAAACAGTTAGGTCTGCTCCTCGAACACTCCTCTCCTGAAATACTCTGCTGGAGGGCTCTGCTCCATCTAACTCTTCTCCTGAAATACTCTACACTGCTGGAGGACTCTGCTCCATCCTCCATTTAACTCTCCTCTCCTGAGGGGCGGATATATTTGCTCTATACATACACCATCATGAGCTTGTTGGACATCCTACTCCAAAAAATACAGTCATTAATAGGGAGTTGCCCCCTTGCAACTTTAACATCCTCAACTCTTCTGGGAGGGCTTTTCCCCCCAAGATTTTGGAGGGTGTCTGTGGGAATTTGTGCCCATTTGTGAGGTCGGGTACAGATGTTGGATGAGAAGACCTGGCTTGCCATCAGTGTTCTGATTCATTACAAAGCTATTCGGTATGGTTAAGGTCAGGACACTAGAGTTCCTCCACACCAAACTGGTCACACCATGTCTTTATGGATCTGGCTTTGTACATAGGGACACAGTCATGCTGGAACAGAAAAAACGGTCTTCACCAAACTGTTACCACAAGGTTGGAAGACACATTTGTCTACAATGTCTGTATAATGTAGTATTAACTGTACCCTTCACTTAAAACCATGGCGATTAATATGGCATTAACCCCCTCCCCCCCCCCCATGGCCATTAATATGTAGCCGTCCCTCTTTGTGGCTATACTATCCTCAAATTTTCTGGGAAGGCTTTCCACTGGGTTTTGGAGGGTGTCTGTGGGAATTTGAGCCCATTTGTGAGGTCAGGAACTGATGCTGGATGAGACGATCTGGCCAACGTCAGGGTTACAATTCATCCAAAGGGTGTTCAGTAAGGTTGAGGTTCAGAGGTGTTTGGTGGGCTTAAAACCATGGCCATCAATATGGAGTTAGCCCATTAATATGTAGCTGACCCCCTTTGTGGCTATACTATCCTCAAATTTTCAGGGCAGGTTTTCATTGCATTTTAGAGGGCATTTGTGGAAATTTGTGCCCATTTGTGAGGTCAGGAACTAATATTGGGGCAGAAGATCTGGCTAGCATCAGGGTTACAACTCATCCAAAGGGTGTTCAGTAGGGTTAAGGTCCAGAGGAGTGTGGTAGGTTTAAGGTCCATTGGTGTTCGGTAGGGTAGGGCTCAGGTCCATTGGTGTTCGGTAGGGTAGGGCTCAGGTCCATTGGTGTTCGGTAGGGTAGGGCTCAGGTCCATTGGTGTTCGGTAGGGTAGGGCTCAGGTACAGAGGTGTTCGGTAGGGTTGAGGTCAAGACTTTGTACAGGACACTCGAGTTCCTCCACACCAAATGGATCAAACTATGTCTTTTTGGAGCTGGCCTTGTACACAGGGGCACAGTCATGGTGGAACACAAAAGAAACTTTACCAAACTGCTGCCACGATTGTCTTAAAAATACAAAACAAAAGAAACTTATTTTTTTTACATTTTGAAAGATGTCATTAACAGCAACAACTTATTCACTTTATGTTGGCAAAGCTGCTTCGGCTAAAGGAGGCGTTTTATTAGAGCATTTATCCTTTCAATGGTCAATGAGAATAGCCAGCGTCATCCTATTCCATGGCGTGCTGAAGGTTGGCACCGTGCTACACGCCGAACTCTCCCTGGCTCTTTGTAAGTGGCAAATTAACAAATGGTTATAATTGCAGCTCAAACTCCAATTCTTATTCTGCCTTGAGGGGTCCGGTCCGCGTGCCGCTCCCATCCCGAATTCCCATCCCGTCTTTCACGGCTGCATAATAAATTTATTAAAAACACCATCTGGAAGGGACGGCGCTGCCGGTCGTTGTCACCCTCAGGAGTTTCCATCCTCCGCTCCTGTCACTTTGTTTACAGGAACATGTTGCCAAAGATCTCAATATCCTTGGAATCCGAGTCTCCTTCTGCACAAATAAATACAGTTTAAAAAGAGAACCAGTCAGTTTCTCACTTATCTGATCTTGGCAGGGATAGAACCAAGTACAGTCTTCATAATGGTGGGAAAAAAAAGTAAATCTTGGTAAAAAAAAAAAAAGTAATCCTGGTAGTGTTTTTATTTGGAATTCATAAGCAAAAAAATAAAATAAAATAAATCTTTGGGGCTTTTGATGTCCACGTTGATTAGGTCCTAAGAACCTGGTTGGAAAATTGGTTGTCTATTTATCCATGCCATTTATGAATGGCATGGGGTAAATATATCACTGCCAATCCACTGTTTAAAGATCCACCCCAGGTGTTAAAGACCATGAAAGTAAGAATACTGTAGCTATTGACTTTTAAAAATCAAGTACCAGTGGCTGGAGTCTAGTGTGGTCTTCCCAAAGCCAGTCCTTCTTTCTGTGGGATACTGGTGCTGCCATCTTGGATATGGGAGTCAACTGTGGCTTCCTGAGGAACGTATACAGTTTCTATGGTAGGGAGCCCTTGTAGAAAGCCAACTCAGGGTTCCCCAGGGTACGGAATCTAAGCCCCAGCCTGCTTCTTACCAGGGACCCTGATGGTGGGGATAGACGTGCATCAAGGTGAAACCAGGTCGCCAGCCCACAGCTGGTCGCCCGCACGCCTGGCTGACAATGTGTAGACCACTCGTGTGTTCAGAGGACAGATGTAGGAGACTGCGGGGAAACAAGCCAAAATCAGGCCTGGCATCAGGAAAGCCAAAATGGTAGACAAAGCCAGGTAATCAAGACACAGAATACAAGTAATACAAGGCAAACCAGGAGCTTAGAGAAACTAGGAAGTTGCTCAGGCAACCCAGGCTGCACTGTGCATGCCTATATATAGGGAAGCAGACTGGGAGGTGGGCCAGGAAGTGCTAGAATGGAAAAGGATATAAATTCACAGCAGAGCAGGCGACGCCCATAGGCGGACACAGAAGCCAGCACACATGTGAAATTACAGATCAAGTAAAACCATTGCTAGGGAGGTAAGAATTTCACAAAACAGAACACTTGCAGGCTAGACTGTGAGAGAACCACAGCCGATGACCCCCACCCATGTGCAAGCTCATGCAGGGTTTTGTGAATGGTCCTGCAGCCTCCTGGGACATGTGACCTGTCCCAGGAGGCTGCGGGGCAAGGAACGTCATGCTCACCTAGGTGGTAATTGCGGATGTAGGAGTGATAAAAATCAATACTTGCTCCCCCTTCCACCCCAAGAAAACTCCTGCAACTCAGGCTGGAGTTACAGGAAGGAGCAAAACCAGTATGAATTACGTTTTTCAGTGAAGTCCTACTTTCAAGAAACATATCTAAGAAAAAAAGCGCAATCGATTTAACAAGTAATATAGAATAAGAACCTCTGTTGAGGAAAAGGAAGAGGGAGAAGGCGACCATAAAATCCGCCCATAGCAGCAGGATGACTGGTAAGCTCACAGCAATAGAGCCCAACAAGTTTCCAATTTGCGAGCCATCTAATTCCTTGAGTCACCTGGAAGCTACGAGATTTAGAAAGCAAAAAACACATTTAGCACACTTGCTTTTATGGTGAAAATGTAAGCGTGTCACTTTAAATTATATCATCTATGAAATGAGACCTGTGCAAGCCAGTGCCCTTTTGGTTATGTGTTTTTAGTAGAAGATAGATGGTCTTGGCTTATTTTTAAAGACATTCTTTGCCTGACTGTCATGTTGATCCCAAAAGGTTTTTGACACCAAGTCATATCCTGAGTTTGGACTTGGACTGCAAGTCATTGGGCTGAAGTCAGATAGAGCCAGGTATATTCTGAAGGGGAGCAGATAGGTGCAGGAGGAGATAACTGAATCCAACTGAATCCAACACCAGGGAAGACTCTGCAAAATCTAAGTAAATGAAAAGGGCCACATGTTATGTGCTCGAAACACACCGTCCTATAGAGAACCTTAGATTGTAGCTGCTAGATCAGTGATTCTCAACCAGGGTTCCTCCAGAGGTTGCTAGGGGTTCCTTCAGCATTGGGCCATTTCTGCCTCTCTGATAAGTTCCCACGACACCATTGATCTTTTTAGCTATCTGTAAGGAGGTAATTCTTCCCAATGACCACCAGTGTGAGGACCATTCTTCCCACTGACCATCACACTAATGTATCATGAGTTGTAGATTTCAAATTTTTAGCAGGGGTTCCCTGAGACCGGAGAACTATTTCAAGGATTTCTCGGTGTTGAAAAGGTTGAGAAAGGCTGTGCTAGATTGTAAATGGACTTTATCTGTAAAAAGCTTCTCTCTTAAGGAAGAGCTGGCCCATTCCCGGGGAGACGCCACGATTAAACTCATAAGTGCATCACCACATCGACACCGGCAGGTTGTACCGGTAATACCGCTGCATCGTCCCCGCACCTCCACTAAATGTCAGGAATGTCTTCATTTTCCAAATCCGCTCAAAGCACTCACTACAAATTCCTCACCATTCCAACAAAACTAAACTCTTCCAGCAAGTTCACTTTCCTTCTAAATTAGGCTGCAATTAGTTTGAGTTAAAATCAATCGTTTAATTAGTAACAGAAGCTTGCACATCTATAAGTCGTATTTCCGTGCAGTGTCACTTTTTTACGGATCTACAACAGGGGAGGAATAAAGCCGATGTGCTGTCAGCATGTCACTAGTATAGTGAAGAAAGCTTCACAGAGGGGAGGCCGCCTGCACGGAGCACAGGTGGCGGGGGAGGCCGCCTGCACGGAGCACAGGTGGCGGGGGCGGCCGCCTGCACGGAGCACAGGTGGCGGGGGCGGCCGCCTGCACGGAGCACAGGTGGCGGCCGCCTGCACGGAGCACAGGGGGCGGCCGCCTGCACGGAGCACAGGGGGCGGCCGCCTGCACGGAGCACAGGGGGCGGCCGCCTGCACGGAGCACAGGGGGCGGCCGCCTGCACGGAGCACAGGGGGCGGCCGCCTGCACGGAGCACAGGGGGCGGCCGCCTGCACGGAGCACAGGGGGCCACCCCCGGCCGCCTGCACGGAGCATGGGAGCCGCTCAGCCGGCTGCAGAGGACAGGAGTGGCCTGGCGGCTGCAGGGCTCAGAGATAACTCTTTGGTGGAAAGAACTAAACAGGACACATGGGACTGGCCAAATGCTGCAGAGCTTGTTGCGCACAGTTTATTTGCCTTTAGTAAATCAACCTCAACATATCCAAGATAGTTCAGGTACAATTAGATCATGATGGGATTAAATATATAAATGTGTATTTTTAAGAAAGATCATTTCTATATAAAAGTCATGCAGACTGTGGCCATCCCAACGAATGACCTTCTTTCAGTCATCTCTTTTGGGATCCATGGATCGTTTCTGAAATTCTAGAATCAGGAACGGGTGAGGAAACTCTATAGATCTGATCACAGAAGAACAGGGACGTGCAGAGTCGTGCCTCTTACCTATCAGGCCTCTCTCCAGGGTGAAGGTTTTATGGGTGAACATACATTCAAAGGCCACCAGATGGAAGACCTTGTTGACCGTGTTGTGAGTCCCCACAATCCTGATGTACCTGAAAGACAAAAAAATAAATAAAAATAAAGACGAGGTCAGGCCCACATCACCCCAGGGTGTACAGCCTATATACAAACTCAACATGGCACATTCTACGTAACTGGCCCCCAACTGTAATCTAATATTGGGGTTCAAATTTTGGTTGTATAGGATTAAAGGTCAATGTGTTGTATCTGATTAAAAGTGTGAGCTGGAAGTGGGAACGGGTACCTGTCAGGTACCCGCTCCCCCCCTCCCCCCAAAAAGGTGCCAAATGTGGCAGCGGAGGGAGGGCTGGAGGCAGACAAGTGGAGCCTTCACTTTTGGGTAGAGCCCTGCTTTAAGGTACTTTTTAGAACGAACCCCAGATTGATTGTTGAACCCAACATAAACTGAAACAATTCAGACTCTTAAGGCTATAGTTTATTTACGGCTTTGTATCCCCAGAACAACGCACATAGACTCAGTGCGGCACACAATGCGTTTCGCAAACTGTAGTAAGCCCAGAGGATGCTTGGCATGTCCTGCTTACCATATACCAGCCACAGGTTAATTTCAATAATTGTTTTTAGCCGAGGCCTGGAATTCTCTGCCATATTACAGCAGCCTGGCAGAAAGGCAGCCGACTAGCCCGAGGCAAGGTGAGCACAGCCAACTGTGCAAGTCTCCGCTCCAGATTGTACTATGAGTCGGAGCAAATATTTAAATTACTATACACCCTTTCTGGTTTAGCTTAAAATGAAACAAAAATAATACATTTTATTTATTACAGGTACTTATGTAGCGCTGTCAATTTACACAGCATAGACATATTGTATATTCACATCAGTCCCTGCCCCCAAGGAGCTTACAATCTAAAAGGTCCCTAACTCACATTCATACATGCACATACTAAGGCCAATTTAGATTCAAATAACCTCCCAGCATGTCTTTGGAGTGTGGGAGGATACCCACGGAAGGCACAGGGAGAACATGCAAACTCCATGCAGGTAGTGCCGTGGTTGGGATTCGAACCAACGACCCTAACGCTTCTAGGAAGAAGTGCTAACCACTACTGTGCTGCCTATATTATACTGTATATTTTGCAACTTACCAATCCTTAAAAAACGTGGTGGCTGCATTCGTTTTCTTTTTTCTTCCTTTATTTTCACCTGCTGATCCGGTTAGTAACACACTTCCTGTCCTAGGGTGTGTTCACTCTGGGTGAAGGAGCAACGAAGACATCCTTGAACAGCAGCACTGTCAGTCTTGGGGGGGAGGGGCACTGGTCCAAATCATTTGGTGGAGGGAGGATTGTGGTGTGGGGTTGTTCAAGGGTTGGGGTAGGGCTTGGCCCCTTATGCCGTGTACACAAGACCGGAATTTGACAGCAAAGGTCCGAAGGAACGAATCCGCCGAACAAGTCAATCGTGTGTGGGCTTCATCAGACCTTTGCTATCTAAAAATCAGACGGACTTTAGATTTAGAACATGTTTCAAATCTTTCTGATGGACTCGAGTCCGGTTGAAAAATCCGTTCATCTGTATGCTAGTCCGACGGACAAAAAAACCCAACGCTAGGGCAGCTATTGGCTACTGGCTATGAACTTCCTTATTCTAGTCCGGTCATACGTCATCACATTTGAATCCGTTTGACTTTGGTGTGATTGTGTGTGGCCAAGTCCGTTCGTTTGGAAAGACCGTCGGAGCTAGTCTGCCGGAAAGTCCGTCGGGAAGTCCGTCGGAGCTAGTCTGCCGGAAAGTCCGTCGGGAAGTCCGTCGGAGCTAGTCTGCCGGAAAGTCCGTCGGGAAGACCGTCGGACCTAGTCTGCCGGAAAGTCCGTCGGGAAGACCGTCGGAAAGTCCGTCGGGAAGACCGTCGGAAAGTCCGTCGGGAAGACCGTCGGAAAGTCCGTCGGGAAGACCGTCGGAAAGTCCGTCGGAAAGACCGTCGGAAAGTCCGTCGGGAAGACCGTCGGAAAGTCCATCGGGAAGACCGTCGGAAAGTCCATCGGGAAGACCGTCGGGAAGTCCATCGGGAAGACCGTCGGAAAGTCCATCGGGAAGACCGTCGGAAAGTCCATCGGGAAGACCGTCGGAAAGTCCATCGGGAAGACCGTTGGACCTAGTCTGCCGGAAAGTCCGGTCATGTGTACACGGCATTAGTTCCAGTGACGGGAACTCTGAAAGGTGTCAGCATACCAAGACATTTTGGACAATTTCATGCTCCAAACTTTTTGGTAACAGTTTGGGGATGGCCCTTTCCTGTTCCAACATTCCTGCGCACCAGTGCACAAAAAGCAAGGTCCATAAAGACCTGGATGAACGAATTTGGGGTGGAGGAACTTGACTGGCCTGTACAGAGTCCCGATCTCAACCTAACAGAACATCATTGAAGATGAATTTGAGCGGAGACTGCGAGCCAGACCTTCTCATCCAATATCAGTGCCTGACCTCACAATTGTGCTTCTGGAAGAATGGTCAAACACTCCCATAGACACACTCCAAAACCTTGTGGACGGCCTTCCCAGAAGAGTTGAAGCGGTTATAGCTGCAAAGGGGTGGGCCAACTCAATATTGACCCCTAGGGACGAAGACTGAGATGCCATTAAAGTTCATGTGCAAACTCAATATTGAACCCTACGGATTAAGACTGGGATGCCGTTAAAGGTCGTGTGTGTATATATAAAGGCAGGCGTCCCAATACTTTTGGCAATATAGTGTATATGCTTTCTGCTTGCCCCTAGACAAAAACAAGCAGTTTACCTGTGCACAGCCCCACTGCATGGAAAAGTATTTTTTTTTCTTTTGGAGTTGGGCTTCAAAAAGGCAAACAAAATCTTTGAAGATTTTTCGTACATTTTTTCCTAATAATTTTAGTTCGAAATTCTATCTACGGCCAGCTTTAGGCCATTTAACAAACAGCTATACCCAATAATCCCCGTACTGCGCCCCGTATATATTTTTTCGGAGTTTTTAGGAAAATGGAGACAGGAAAGTGGTTAAGGTTCTAAAAGGTATTAATATCTTCTCATCTCCATTCATCTTCTTCAGCGAATGGATAATGTTTGGAGTACACAATGGCGCGACACTGAGAAGAGAATCGTAATATGACAATTTAAAAGCCGAAGTGATTAGTATGACCGGCGGACGGCGGCTGAGAATCTCATCGTGTTCTTCTAATGAAAGTCAATATTTTTATTCTGTGTCACTCAAACAGCTCAAATATTCTTCATTAAAATCTCTAACAGGCGTGCCAAGCAGACGGCTCCACGGTCCTCACTGGAGACGGTTATCAAATGGCACAGGTGCACCCCCACTCCATATTGTGCAGATAATTACCATGTGCGAGGAGCGGAGGAGACGAGCACAGAGCCTCGCCACTGAGGATGAAAGAGAAGGAATCCAGATTTATATCAGATGTATCAGTGGGAAGACTCACGAAAAAAAAAAAAAAGAAAAAGGAATTTTTTCTCTGGTGTCGAAGAGCAGAGCAGTATAGATCTTTAGCTATAAGCTAAAGCAGATTTCAGATCGAAAATGCAAGGTCCAGTTATTGTTTAGACCAGTGGTCTCCAAACTGCAGCCCTGTCTTTGCTTTTATCTGGCCCTAGGGGCACGGTTTCATCCACTGGGCACAATCCCTCCCAATGCCACCAACAGTGGGGGGGCGGGGCAATCTCTCCCAATGCCACCAACAGTGGGGGGCGGGGCAATCTCTCCCAATGCCACCAACAGTGGGGGGGGGGGCAATCTCTCCCAATGCCACCAACAGTGGGGGGGGGGGCAATCTCTCCCAATGCCAACAACAGTTGGGGGGGGGGCAATCTCTCCCAATGCCACAACAACAGTGGTGGGGCAATCTCTCCCAATGCCAACAACAGTGGGGGGGGGGGGCAATCTCTCCCAATGCCAACAACAGTGGGGGGGGGCAATCTCTCCCAATGCCAACAGTGGGGGGGGCAATCTCTCCCAATGCCACCAACCGTGGGGGGGCAACCTCTGCCAATGCCACCAACAGTGGGGGGTAACCTCTGCCAATGCCACCAACAGTGAGGGACAATCTCTCCCAATGCCACCAACAGTGGGGGACAACCTCTGCCAATGCCACCAACAGTGAGGGACAGTCTCTGCTAATGCCACCAACAGTGAGGGACAGTCTCTGCCAATGCCACCAACAGTGAGGGACAGTCTCTCCCAATGACACCAACAATGGGGGGGGGGGGGGGCAATCTCTCCCAATGCCACCAACATTGGGGGGACAATCTCTTCCAATGACACCAACAATGGGGGGACAATCTCTCCCAATGACAAACAGGAACAATTCCTCCCAGTGACAACAATGGGGCACAATTCCTTCCACTGACACCAATGCTAGGGCCCAATTACTCCCAATGAAACAAACAATGACACATTTTTTTCCCCACTGATGTCAGGACCCTTTCTACTTCTAATGGCCACAGTCAGCCCCCCCCCCCCCCCCCTAAAGTCTGAAGGACAGGAAACTGGCCCTTTGTTTAGAAAGTTTGGAGGCCCATGGTTTAGACCAAGGTTCCCAATCAGAGTTCAGTGGAACCCTATGGTTTCCTCCAAAGGTTTCTAGGGGTTCCTTAAACCTTTGAGCATTTTTTCTGGGGGGTTTTTTGTGCGTTTTCAACGCGTTTTTGAGCATTAATATTTTTTTTAACAGCCAAAAGAAGTTGCTATGTTTTTCAGCTTTTTAAATGGGTTTTTATTTTTATTAGTATCTATTTTTCGTTTTTATTTTTTGTTAGGGTTAGTGGTTATGTTTAGGTTACAGTATGGTTAGGGGGTTGATTATTTTATTACAAACACATTGATTATGCATTTATTCATTTTTGTAAGGGTTTATGGTTTTAATTTACTCTATTTTATTTTTTGCTTAGGAATGGGGGGTTAAGGGTAGTTCATTTCTGTATTTTTAGTTAGGATTAGTGGGTTATGGGTTATTTAATTGATATATTATTGATGATCATCATTTAATATTTATTCATGTATTAACGAGGGGGCGCAATTCCTTCCAATGACACCACCGATTCCTCACTCAAACACCAATGATGGGGCAACCGTTTGCTTCCACCGATGCCGGGACATTTCCTACTCCCAATGGCCACAGTCCGGCACCCCTAAAGTCTGAAGGCCCCTTGTCTAGAAAGTTTGGAAACCTCTGGGCAAAAAAAAAAAAAAAATAAATAAAAAGTTATCTACAAAATATATTTTTGGATTATGTTGCAGAGCAGCTTTAGGAATTAGGAGAACCATTGGAATATGTATAGGAAAGATGTAGCAAAAACACAGATTTCATCTTCATACGAGGACACCGGCTGATGGGAGAATTGGTGGATAAAAATAGAGAACGTGTTTACTTTATACAACGAGGCGAAGCGCCTCACCCTTGGCGGATGGCACAAAGCGCGTAATATGCGTGTCGCAGGGTGAAGTGATGGCAGCAAGTGCACCATATTAAGGGGAAAATCACTAGTGTGTTCCCGTACAGCGTGCGCGGTCTGCAGCTGTCATCTGCAGAGTGTTTGTCGCTGTATGTAAACTAATTATAGAGCCATCAAAAGACAAACACAGAGGAGAGGAGAAGTATTTATTGTATCAGGACTCGCAGTACTGTAAGCATTATGTGCTTGCCAGAAACAGAGTAACAGAAATGTTGCTTTGTGTATTCGAAGAGCGAGTCAATCTGTTCATTCTCCGGGAGAACGAGAGGGGCCGGACCTCCGGAATCCACTGGCCGTGTGCTATACAATGGATTGCAGTCCTGTCCATTCACGGTACAAGGAAATATTCTATAACATTGGGATGTTCAACTAGCAGTTCTGGGGTTGTAGAAGGTCCGGCTGTGGCCTTGGAGCAGATCACATCTACTTATATAGCCCGAGGTATGTGCACCAAATGATGGAGGCCAGGTGTGTCCAGTGAAGGGTCCTGTTAATACTTCACCATACAAAGACACTGTAGATAAATTGTGTTCTTCCAACCTTGTGGTAACAGTTTGGTGAAGACCCTTATGTGTTCCAGCAGGACTATGCTCCTCTGTACAAAACTAGCTCCATAAAAGACATGGTCTGACCAGTTTGGTGAGGAGGAACTCAAAGGTCTTGCACAGAGCCTTGACCTCAACCCTATTGAACACTTTTGAGATGAATTGGAATGAGAGTGGTGAACCAGGTCTTGTCATCCAACATTAGTATTTGACCTCACAAAATAGGTATAAAATTCCCATAGATACACCCTCAAAAATTTTGGAGAAAACCTTCACCGAAGAGTGGACCTTCGGTGAAGGTTCCCTCCTTGGTGAAGGTCCACTCTTCGGTGAAGGTCCACTCTTCGGTGAAGGTCCACTCTTCGGTGAAGGTCCACTCTTCGGTGAAGGTCCACTCTTCGGTGAAGGTCCACTCTTCGGTGAAGGTCCACTCTTCGGTGAAGGTCCACTCTTCGGTGAAGGTTTTCTACAAAATTTTTGAGGGTGTATCTATGGGAATTTTATACCTATTTTGTGAGGTCAAATACTGATGTTGGATGGCAAGACCTGGTTCACCACTCTCATTCCAATTCATCTCAAAAGTGTTCAGTAGGGTTGAGGTCAAGGCTCTGTGCATGACGCTTGAGTTCCTCCTCACCAAACTGGTCAGACCATGCCTTTTGTGGAGCTGGTTTTGTACAGAGGAGCATAATCACGCTGGAACAGAAAAGGGTCTTCACCAAACTGTTACCACAAGGTTGGAAGAGCACAGTGTCTATGGAGTTGGCACTACTCTTCGGTGAAGGTCCACTCTTCGGTGAAGGTTCCCTCCTTGGTGAAGGTTCCACTCTTCGGTGAAGAGTGGACCTTCACCAAAGAGTGGTGCCAACTCCATAAAGACACTGTGCTCTTCCAACCTTGTGGTAACAGTTTGGTGAAGACCCTTTTCTGTTCCAGCGTGATTATGCTCCTCTGTACAAAACCAGCTCCACAAAAGGCATGGTGTGACCAGTTTGGTGTGGTGGAACTCAAGCGTCCTGCACAGAGCCTTGACCTCAACCCTACTGAACACTTTTCAGATGAATGCGAATGCCAGTGGTGAAACAGGTCATCAAACATCAGTATTTGACCTCACAAAATAGGTGCAAAATTTCCATAGACCCCCTCCAAAATCTTGTAGAAAACCTTCACCGAAGAGTAGTGTCAACTCCATAAAGACATGGTTGGACAAGTTTGGTATGGAAGAACTCCAGTGTCCTGCACAGAGCCCTGACCTTAACCCTACTGAAGACCTTTGGGATGAGTTGGAATGTTGATGGTGAGCCAGGTCTTCTCATCCAATATCAGTACCTGACCTCATAACTGGGCACAAATTTCCCAACTCCATAAAGATATGGTGTGACCAGTTTAGTGTGGAAGAACTCAGATGCCCTGCACAGAGCCCCATCCTCATCCCTACTAAACACCTTTGAGATGAATTGAAACGCCGATGGTGAGCCAGGTCTTCTCATCCAATATCAGTATTTAGACTTACAATTAGGTACAAATGACCACAGACACCCTCCAAAATCTTGTAAAAAGCCTTTAGTGAAGAGTGGTGCCAACTCCATAAAAGATATGGTTGGACCAGTTTGGTGTGGAGGAAATCGAGTGTCCGGCACAGAGCCCTAACCTCATCCCTACTGAAAACCTTTGGGATGAATTGGAATGTTGATGGGGAGCCAGGTCATCTCATCCAACATCAGTACCTGACCTCATAAATGGGTAAAAATTCCCAATGATACCCTCCAAAATCTTGTGGAAAGTTTTCCCAGAAGAGTGGAGGATGTTATAGCCACAAAGAAGAGAAGGGTTAGGGGCCATATCAATGGCCCTGGTTTCTACTAAAGGGTCCTGTTCATACAGGGTTTCTCAAATCCAGTCCTCAAGGCGCCCCAGGTGGTCATGTTTTCAGGATTTCCCTCAGATGAAATGGCTGTGGTAATTACTAAGGGCCGGTTCACACTGCAGGCGATGCGAGGCGACACCGACTTGCCTCGCAGCGACCTGCCGCGACCTCAGCGGCAACTTGCAGATGACTTCTGTATAGAAGTCAATGCAAGTCGCCCCGAGGTCGCCCAGAAGTAGTACAGGAACCTTTTTTCTGAGTCGGAGCGACTCGAGTCGCTCCTCTCAGAACGGTTCCATTGTACAGAACGGGGGCGACTTGCCAGAGCGCGGCGAGGCGAGTCGTGTCGCCTCGCATCGCCCGCAGTGTGAACCGGCTCTTAGGCAGTGAAACGGATCAAATCACCTGTGCAAAATAATGGGAAGCCTGAAAACATGAACTGTTGTGGCACCTTGAGGACTGGAGTTAAACACTGTGTTAAAGTGGTTGTAAAAAAATAAAAAAATAAAAATAAAAAAAAACCTGCCTGACAAAAAGGCATAATGAGCTAGTATGCATCACATACTAGCACATTATGAAATACTTACTTTAGATTGAGGCTGTTTCAGCGGTCCCTGTACACGGCTGTGACCGGTGACATGTCTCCTGGAGTTATTTCCGGGTTTGCAGACTCCGGCGCTGTGATTGGCTGGAGCCCCGATGTCAGTCCAGTGCATGCGATCGCGGGCACGAGAGTCAGAACGGGGATTTGTTTGTGTGTAAACACACAAATCACTGTTCTGCCAGGGGAGAGGAGACAAACCGCTTGTTCCTAGTAAGTAGGAACAGCAATCTGTCTCCTCCCCCCCACAGTAAAACACTCAAAGGGAACACCTTTAACACCTTGATCGCCCCCTAGTGTTAACCCCCTTTCCTGCCAGTGACAATTGCACAGTAATCAGTGCATTTTTATAGCACTGATTGCTGTATAAATGTCAACGGTCCCAAAAAAAAGTGTCAAAAGTGTCTGATCTGTCTGCTGCAATGTCTCCGGTCCGCAAAAAACAAACAAAAAAAACAAACAAACAGATCATTGCTATTACCAGTAAAAAAATAAAAACAAACAAATAAAAATGCTATACATCTTTCCCATAGTTGGAGACGGTATAACTTTTGCACAAACCAATCAATATAAGCTTATTGCGATTTCTTTTACCAAAAATATGTAGAAGAATACATATCGGCCTAAACTGATGAAGAAATTTGTTTGTTTTTTTTTTACTTTTTGGGGATATTTATTATAGCAAAGTAAAAAAAATATTGTGTTTTTTTCCCCATCTAAATTGTCGCTCTTGTTTTGTTTTTAGAGCAAAAAATAAAAACCGCAGGGGTGATCAAATACCACCAAAAGAAAGCTCTATTTGTGGGGGGGGGAAAAAAAAAAAAAAAAAAAGGACGTTAATTTTGTTTGGGTACAACGTCGCGAGACCGTGCAATTGTCAGTTAAAGCAACACAGCGCTGTATTACAAAAAATGGCCTGGTCATTAACCACTTAAGCCCCCATTTTGCTGGCTTAAGACCAAAGCACTTTTTGTGATTTAGCATTGCAACGCTTTAACTGACAATTGCGCGGTCGTGCGACGTGGCTCCCAAACAAAATTGACGTCCCTTTTTTCCCCACAAATAGAGCTTTCTTTTGGTGGTATTTGATCACCTCTGCGGTTTTTATTTTTCTGCGCTATAAACAAAAAAAAAAAAGAGCAACAATTTTGAAAAATACCCTTTTTTTTAAACTTTTTGCTATAATAAATATCCCCAAAAAATATCTAAAAATGTTTTCCTCAGTTTAGGCCGATACATATTCTTCTACATATTTTTGGTAAAAAAAAATAAAAAAAAATAAAAATAAAATCGCAATAAGCAATTGGATTGGTGTTAGCCCCTGTACACACGGTCGGAGATTTTGCCAACCAAATCCGTCGGATTTTGCCCGTCGGATTTAGTCCGACGGATTGTGTCCGAAACTGTTGCATACACATGGTCGGGCCAAGTTGTCGAAAAATCCGATCTTTCAGAACGTGATGACGTAATTTCGTTACGATGGGACTACATTCAGGCTAGTAGCCAATAGCTTTGATGTTGGAATTTGATCTGAGCATGCGTGGCACTTGGTCCTAAGAAAATTCTCTACACATGATCGGAGTATGTCCGTCCGGCCCAGTTGGTCGGGAAATATTTCCAACATGTTGGAAAATTGGGTCGGACGGAGATTCGGACGGAATCAGTCCGATGCATACCACACACAGTCGGATTATCTGACGACACGGTCCGATAGGACACATTCCGACAGATTCTCCGACCGTGTGTACAAGGGCTAAAAGTTATAGCGTTTACAAAATAGGGGATAGTTATGGCATTTTTATAAATTTTTTTTTTTTTTTACTAGTAATGGCGGCGATCAGTGATTTTTATCGTGACTGTGACATTATGGCGGACACAACAGACATTTGACACATTTTTAGGACCATTGTCATTTATACAGTGCTATACAAATGCACGGATTCCTGTGTAAATGACACTGGCAGTGAAGGGGTTAACCAGGAGGTGGCAGTGTAGGGGTTAAGTGTGTCCTAGGGGCGTGTTTCTAACTGTGGGGGGGGGGCGTGGCTGTGATTTACAGATCACTGCTCCAATCACAGGGAGCAGAGATCAGTGTCACTTGTTGCTAGGCAGAATAGGGAGGATGCTGTTTACATCGGCATCTCCCCGTTCTCCCTCCCCGTGAGACAATCGCGGGTATCCCCACGGCTATAGAGTCAGCGGGACCCACGGTCGGACTCACGGGGGTCCCGACCGGCGCGCACGCAATGGCACGGCTGCAATTTTAAATGGACGTACCTGTACGCCAATTTGCCTGTCCGTGCCATTCTGCCGACGTACATAGTCGTGCGCCGGCCGGGAAGCGGTTAAGGGGGCAAATCTTCCGGTCTGTAAGTGGTTAATGAGGGTACATTTAGCAACTCACATGGTTTATGAATAAAACAGGCACATATAACTATGCAGGAATCTGGGGGTAAAGCTGTCCACATAGACCATCTCCCACACCGCCGGCTCTCACCGCCGTCAGTCTGCAGTTGTGACCGGGAAGACTACCCTGCAGTAGAGCGATCTAAAAGAGAGGCTTGAAGAGCTTGTGGAGCGCATCATGGAAGAGACAACGTCAATGCGGAGGATGGTCTATGTGGACAGTTTTACCCTGGATGCCGGCATACTTAGATGTGCCTGTTTTAATCACCATTTGCGTTGCTAATCGTTATACCTTCACTAAATGCAACCATATTGCCACACTTAGAGGCGCCTCTCTTCTCTTTTATACTCTGTTGTGACATGACGCTACTTGTAAATCAATACATTGCTTGTATATAAAGGCAAAATTTTATGAAAATATTTTGCTGGTCTTGCAAAACGCTCTTAAACCAAGGTTTTACTTTATTATATATACACTTTTTTAGGATAGATTACCTTAACACACACACACACACACACACACACACACACACACACACACACACACACACACACACACACACACACACACACACACACACACACACACACACACACACACACCTGGGCACAGCGCTGTCTCTTTATTTATCTCTGGAATGAGTCGGAACTCAAATGTCGAGCCAAGTCTTCTTGTCCAACATCAGTACCTGACCTCACAGATGGGCACAAATTCCCACAGACACCGTCCAAAATGTTGCAGAAAGCCTTCACCGAAGAGTGGTATCAACTCCACAAAGACCCGGTTTGACCAGTTTGGTGTGGAGGAACTTTGTGTGTCCAGCAGAGACCCAACCTCAACTCTACTGAACACCTTTGCGATGAATTGTAACACCAATGACGAGCCAGGTCTCTTCATCCAACATCAGTATTTGGCCTTACAAATGGCCACAAATTTCCACAGACACCCTCCAAAATCTTGTGGAACGTCTTCCCAGAAGAGTGGAGGATGTTATACCCACAAAGAAGGGAAGGGTTAGGGACCAACTCCATACTAATGGCCATGTATTCTACTGAAGGGTCCTGTTAATACTAGATCATACAAAAACATTGTAGACAATTGTGCTCTTCCAACCTTGTGGTAAGTGTCTGGTGAAGACCCGTTATTGTTCCACCATGACTGTGCCCCTGTGTACAAAGCCAGCTCCATAAAGACATAATTGGACCAGCCTGTTGTGGAGGAACTTGAATGTCCTGCACAGAGCCCTGACTTCAACCCTACTGAACACCTTTGCGATGAATTGGAACGCCGAGCCAGGTCTTCTCATTTAACATCAGTATTTGACCTTACAAATGGGCACAAATTCCCACAGACACCCTCCAAAATCTTGTGGAATGTCTTCCCAGAAGAGTGGAGGATGTTATAGCCACAAAGAAGGGAAGGGTTAGGGACCAACTCCATACTAATGGCCATGTATTCTACTGAAGGGTCCTGTTAATACTAGATCATACAAAAACATTGTAGACAATTGTGCTCTTCCAACCTTGTGGTAAGTGTCTGGTGAAGACCCGTTATTGTTCCACCATGACTGTGCCCCTGTGTACAAAGCCAGCTCCATAAAGACATAATTGGACCAGCCTGTTGTGGAGGAACTTGAATGTCCTGCACAGAGCCCTGACTTCAACCCTACTGAACACCTTTGCGATGAATTGGAACGCCGAGCCAGGTCTTCTCATTTAACATCAGTATTTGACCTTACAAATGGGCACAAATTCCCACAGACACCCTCCAAAATCTTGTGGAATGTCTTCCCAGAAGAGTGGAGGATGTTATAGCCACAAAGAAGGGAAGGGTTAGAGACCAACTCCATACTAATGGCCATGGTTTCTACTGAAGGGTCCCGTTAATACTAGATCATACAAAAACATGGTAGACAATTGTGCTCTTCTAACCTTGTGGTAAGTGTTTGGTGAAGATCCGTTTTTTGTTCCACCATGACTGTGCCCCTGCGTACAAAGCCAGCTCCATAAAGACATAGTTGGACCAGTCTGGTGTGGAGGAACTCGAATGTCCTGCACAGAGCCCTGACCTCAACCCTACTGAACACCTTTGGCAAGAGTCGGAAAGTAGATGGTGAGCTAGGTCTTTTTTATCCCATTATCAGTACCTGAACCTCACAAGTGGGAACAAATTCCCACAGACACCCTCCAAGATCTTGCAGAAAGTCTTCCCTGAAAGGTGGAGGATGTTATAGCTGTGGTTAATGGAGGTGGGAGGGATTTCCCAATAATGCCGACAGTTTTGGAATAGGATACTCAACAAGCTTATATAGGTGCAACAGCCACAGCTTCTGGCCACATAGGTGTATGAACTAAAAAAAAATAATAATAATAAAAAAGCACCAACTGGTTCTTGTCCGCAATTTGTACATAAACATTCTCCAGCTCTATGCCACAAGTTGAGATTATGTTAATAAATTCCTCCCTTTAATAATAAAATGTCCCATTCCGAATGCTACCAACACTTTGCATGACCGCTACCTGTTAAAGCGTTACTAAACCCACAGCAGTAAAATCGGTGTGTATATGTAGTAAAACATGCTAGTTATACTCACTGTGGAACCTAACGGGGTTAATCCTCTGCATTGTGTAAAAAGGCTGTTTGATCCTGTCTTCTTTGATCCCTCCCCCTTCTTCCACTGTCCCCAATCCATCCCCTGATAATACAGAGCCTTGGAGGCACTCTGCACATGCTCAGTTTGGGGAGTATTGCTATAGAGCAGCGATATGCAATTAGCGGACCTCCAGCTGTTGCAGAACTACAAATCCCATGAGGCATAGCAAGACTGACAGCCACAAGCATGAGACCCAGAGGCAGAGGCATGATGGGACTTGTAGTTTTGCAACAGCTGGAGGTCCGCTAATTGCAGATCCCTGGTATAGGAGGTATTTTTTTTTCTTGGGAGAGTGCATATGATCCTCAGCATAGGGCCAATCCATACTGTCCAGACAGAAGGTCATACAACCTCATAGAACAATAAGGGAAGAATGAAAAGCGCCTCCTACAAGCTTTACCCAGACACTGATAGAAGTCACAAGACTGCTATATACTGCTGATGGGAAGAGGTATTTAGCGGCTTATATTTACTAAAATAATTGCATTTCTGTGTACTGTGGGAGACCAGATATTGTGACTGCAGACCCCTAAAAACGTGGTTGTTACTGATAGTTCACCCCCCCCCCCTTACAATTGTAAATCAATCACTAAGGTTGTCAATCATATGTTCAATATGTCAACAAAAGGCTTCATTAAAAAAAAAAAAAAAAAAAAATTCTGCTTGTAGAGACCATTGCAGCCTGAAGATGGCAGTTTGGCTCTGTTAATACTGTATTTTTCTGATACAATTACAGTACAAAAAAAATTAAAATGTAAAGATCTTTTTTGAACATTTTTGACAAAAAATTAAATAATTTTTTTTACAAAAAAGCATAACAAGCAAAACTCTTAAATGTCTGTAAAAAACATAGTTTTGCAAAAAAGTTAGCCGATACTGCTAAATTTGATTTAGGCATCTAGACTTTGAAGACCTTAGGGAAGGAAAGGTTTAGATTTGGTAAATAGCTTCTTTGTCTTTGAATGAAACAAATGTAGTTTTAATGGTAAGAGCCTCATTTATTTACTTCATGAAAAAAAAATAAAAAAATGGACTTTTATTTTTCAAGATGCTCCTAAGAGCTGTCAAAAATAGTTCATGCCACCAGGCAAATTAGATTCAGCCTCTTCCTAACTGCAGGAGGTCAGTGGGCGACGCTGCGTATAAAAACAGCCATGTTTAGGTTTTTAATATCACATGGTAATTGGGCCGGGGGCCAGGAGGAGTGATAGAATGTAACTACACAAGAAAAGCAGAGATGCGAGAAAAGATTTCTCTGCTGGCCTCGCAATGTGGGAAACATCACACTTCGCACAGAGATTCGAGAGCAATCCAGTATCAGCCAAGCGCAAATGCTGCATCGCTAAATCTGCTTAATCAGATGTCTAGACAAAACCTTTCCAATATGCAAGACACAGAGGAACCAGAACTACGGGGACACAACACAATCTTTTGTCATTCCAATTAAGAAGCCATTAAAAAAAAAAAAAAAAAAAAGGAAGAAAAAATTATAACATACACACAGTATCCCACAAAAGTAAGTACACCCCTCACATTTTTGTAAATCTTTTCTTCTATCTTTTCATGTGACAACACTGAAGAAATGACACTTGTCTACAATGTAAAGTAGTGAGTGTACAGCTTGTATAACAGTGTAAATTTGCTGTCCCCTCAAAATAACTCAACACACAGCCATTCATGTCTAAACCGCTGGGAACAAAAATGAGTACGCCTCTAAGTGAAAATGTCCAAATTGGGCCCAAAGTGTCAATATTTTGTGTGGCCACCATTGTTTTCCAGCACTGCCTTAACCCTCTTGGGCATGGAGGTCACCAGAGCTTCACAGGTTGTCACTGGAGTCCTCTTCCCCTCCTCCATGACGACATCACAGAGCTGGTGGATGTTGGAGACCTTGCGCTCCTCCACCTTCCGTTTGAGGATGTCCCACAGATGGTCAATAGGGTTTAGGTCTGGAGACATGCTTGGCCAGTCCATCGCCTTTACCCTCAGCTTCTTTAGCAAGGCAGTGGTCATCTTGGAGTTGTGTCTGGTATTGTTATACTGCCTTGTGTCCCAGTCTCCGAAGGGAGGGGATCATGATCTGCTTCAGTATGTCACATTACATGTTGGCATTCATGGTTCCCTCAATGAACTGTAGCGCCCCAGTGCTGGTAGCACTCATGCAGCCCCAGACCAGCCAATAGGCACCAATGCGAATGCGTATGCACTGCGGACTGCATGCACATGCAGGAGCGCGTCCCTAGTGCCAATTGGTGCCAGGTGGCCCCTGATCAATGCGGACTGGTCTTTAGCTGTTCCCTGGTACCCTGAATCCTGCTTGATACCCGTTGCTGAACTAGTCTTTCCTTGACCCTGCTTCTGGACTATGCTATACTCCTGATTACGGGTTCCTGATCCTGGTTTCCCATTTGACCTCGCTTCTGCCCAATGCCTTGGTACCTTGCTACCCGCCTGCTACCGAATCCAGCTATCCTAGTGACGTCGCTCCTGTTCACTGCTTGGCTCAACACTGCCGAGTGTCTGCAACTACAGTCCTGCGACCAGCTGCGACTTCCTGCTGCAAGCCTGCCAGAAACTCTACATTGCCTGATGGCCCAGTTCCGCAGTGCAAGCAGAGTGCCTCTTTAAACTCAGCTGACCCATGGTGCACAGCTGCCCTTCCTAATCTGATGGTTCTCCTGCCTTCCCAAAGTCGCATACTCCGCTACAAGTTTCCAGGTCTACATCTGCAGGCACTCGTGTTCCTCCAGTCCCTTGGCTCCCTCTGTTCCACTCTCAGTGGGGCCTGGGCTGGAGATTCAAGAGAAGCCGACCTCGTCATTTCAGTCTCCCTTCAGGTGCATGATAGGTGGGTGTAAAGATGTCCGCTTGGCGACTTCAGATTGCAGGCTTACCGCAGCTGAGTGTGGGGTGTACAAAGATGGCCACGACGGAACGTAATTTCCACTACAAGTTTTGATGGGTCGCCTAACCGGAACACTGGCCCTCGATCACATGATCGCTGCGATAGCCTGTGACTGACTAATCACAGTGACCAGTAAACATACAACAATCCCCCAATGCTCTTTGCCTTCTTGAAAATATAAAAAAAAAAAAAAAAAAAAAAAAAAAAAAAAGGTACATTGTAACCTTCTCTTTCCTAAAGTAGTAGTCTGTCATAAAAGAGGTTAGCGTCGGGGTTGGGGGGGGGTCATAGGTTATGGTCTGGGTCACGGGTCAGTGTGTTTTAGTTCGATTTTTTATTTTATTAAAAGTGTCAGTTCACGTCAGTGAATTTTAGGTGTGAAGAAAAATAAAATAAATGAATTTAAAGCAATAGTAAAACTGGAGTAGGGTGCCAGGACCAGAATCTGAACCCATGACCTCTGCTGCGTCCGGCAGTAGCGCTTCTTCTGAGCCTCCCGATATGCTGGACAGCATCCTGTCGGATTCCTTCATTAATCCTTGCCTTGTTTCTGGTGAACCTTGAATTTACTCCTCCCATGAACTTTCAATTTAAGCCATGCCTTTGCATTTCCTGTTTGCCAGATTATTGTGCTCGCTCCAGCCGATATCTTGCACCTTTGCGTACCTGCAGCTGTCCTCATCTCCATTACCACACATTACCAACCTTTGGCTTATTCTTGGACTACACTTCTGCTTGATCCCAACCTTTGGCTTGTTTACCGACTACGCTTTTGCTACATCGGCTACTGGACCCAGACTTGATCACCTCCTGGTGGGGCAATCCTGAGGACTGCAACCTGATACTAACACGCAGAAAAACCCATCCCCACCATCGGGAACTCTGGTGAATACCGGTTACTGCTTAGACCCCGCACCTCAGGTGAGCCCATGTCATCTTCTAGGGTGGCGTACTTATCCAGTAGGTCGATGGGAGTCGCTCTACTGCTATAGCTACTGGTCTCCAAGCCTGACCCCTGACCATGACACTGGGCTTTAAAATCGGTCTGGCCAAATTCCCGTACATCAGGATAAACACTTCCTCTATGACCCGAGACATTTGTCAGACATTTTAGATTATGGCAGCCGTGATCCTTCACGTATGGCCAGAAGCATCTTGTGTTTATTAGTCAATGACAAAGGTTGTTTTTTCATAACCCAATAACGGATTATTTGCATGCATGTCCTTCACCCACCATCCCGGAAGCTCAAACCGCACATAAAACTCGCACAGCAGCCGCAGTAAAATCTCTGCACAAGATAGTAACTTTTTACAGCGTTCTGTCCGGCCTTCGTCACATTGAATAACCCTCATCTTCCTCAGGTCAGACACTGTGCCGTCAATTTATTACTGCAAGGTAATATTTTTTGGGTTTTGCTGTCTGTTATCACACGCAGGATTTAAAAAAAGGATTTTTAAAGCGGATGCTGGAGAGACAAAACCACTTCACAGCTTTCTTATATGTCTATTGGGGCTGTATTGGTGAGATCTCTGCACTTAAAGAGGAAATTAACTGTGGAAGTGGTTCCCAAGAAAAGCCAGATAGAGAGCAAAGGACTGGTTACCAGGATTGCCTGTGGGTTCCTTGCAGGCCATACAAGCCTTCCATGCCTTGCTCTGAGCTGTGTCTGTATGAAGGCAGAAATCCTGATATAAAAACAATTGTTTATTCATATCATTGTCCCCCCTCTCGCACAAACCCAATGACCGGTGATTGGATGACTCGTGGAGTAACAGAAGTAGAGAAACCACAGATCCACAGAATGAATAAACAGAAGCAGGAGGATCCTTGCACTGGAGGTCCTCAGGTAAAGCTTCCCCTCCAGCAAGAAGATCAGCGAACAGCACAGTACTGACATCACAAAATCCCACTCCAAATCTGGTGAGACAAGTAAGAGGCAGCAGTGCGCTAGATAAGCCTTTTTCAACCAGGGTGCTGTGGTATCAGGGCTGGGCTCCTGCTGTTTACTTGCAGCTCTTTCTTTCAGTGCACATAGGCTGCTCAGCTGTCAGTTAATTACCAGTCATTCATTGTTTCCACAGTGACTCCCCTGGTTACCATTACCTGCCTTATTAGTCTAGCCTACAGCCAGCCCCTTTTAATGTTCCCTCTGTGCTCATTGTGAACATCTCCAGTGTGTTCCTGTGTATAACTTGGCCTGGTTGACTTTCTTCTGATTCCTGCTCCTGACTACGCTGAATTCAGGTTTCCTAATCCTGGTTAGTCTGATTACCTACTCTGGCATTCAGACTGTGGCTTCCGTTTTAAACTGTGTTCCTGAACTGTTCTCATTTTTGTAACTACATTAAAAGGTGTGATTTTTTAACTGGATTTTCTGTCTCTGCCTGGTTTATGGTTTTTGACATTTATCACCCTGTGGTCCCTACGGAGTTTTTCATGGGTGCTTTGGCAAAATGCCAAAAAATTGCCCAAAAATGGCCAACAAGCCAGTGAGTGGATCATCTTCCAGTCTAGGCATCAAAACAACCAAATGACATGGGTTGAGAAGGAGGATGCTGGGCACCGGGTAACGTCCTGGTTTGCCCCTCCTCCATTTCACTCTGTCAGCACTGGGGTCACGATAGCCGAGTTAGGGAGGAGGCAAGTATGACAGGTTTGTTATTTAAAAATTTTTTTTAAATGAGCCTTTACAATGACTTTAAATGTTTTATTGATTTATTAGTGGGACACTGGTACACTGACAGATGATGTTGTGCACTTGTACACGGACAGATGTTGACGTCACAATGGTACACTGGACAGATACGTATGGGGACAGGGACAGTGGTGCTGTGTGTGTGTGTGTGTGTGTGTGTGTGTGTGTGTGTGTGTGTGTGTGTGTAAACTTATCCATACACACAGAGCTCTGACAGACCTTGCAGATTCCCCCGCCCCCCGCCACACTCCGCTCACTGAGCTCAGTGGGTTAAACTGACAGAGACACCTGTCTGGTTACATTGTGAAGGCTGTGATTGGATACAGCCGCCACATGATCAGGGGGGCAAATATTCCGATCCCATCTTGGCTGTGTCCTGTGATCACAGCTATCACAGGATAGCGCAGCGCTGTAAGCACTCGTTCCGAGGGATGTTCCTGTATGTCCACTCAGAATGACAAAAGGCCCACCCGGCTGTTTATGTACAGTGGCTGGGTGGGAAGAAGTTGAAAGCCAATCCATGTTGGTGACATTTTTGGTCCCCTACCTGCAACCTCAGAAAAATATCAGCAGTAGAGAGTGTAGTAATATGCCCAAAACATGCTCAGCCATTTCAGTATACAAGATGGCTTAAAGCGGGAGTCCACCATTTTTTATTTTTTTTTTAAAAGCCAGCAGCTACAAATACTGCAGCTGCTGACTTTTAAAATAATGACACTTACCCGCCCAGCGCGCCGCGATGTCGGCACCCGAAGCCGATCTCTTGATCGTCTCTCGGGTGCTGCCGCCGCCATCTTGGGTATGGGAATCAGGAAGTGGAGCCTTTCGGCTTCATTTCCCAGTTCCCTACTGCGCATGCGCGAGTCACGCTGCGCAATAAGGATGGTCCCCGCTGTCTCTGGGATCCGTGTGTTTCCCAGCAGGCAGCAGGGGACCTTCGGAAAGGGGCGTAGATTCTGGTGGAAAGGGGCGTACCTTCTGCAGAATCTTTGCCGGAAGTGGGTGCAGATACCTGTACTGTACAGGTACCTGCACCCCCCTCCCCCCTGAAAGGTGCCAATTGTGGCGCCGGAGGGGGGGAGGGTTCCAATGAGCGGAAGGTCCACTTTAGGGTGGACCTCTGCTTTAAATGTGCAACTATCAAATAATGTTTATAGTACAGTACTTATGCAAGCATCTTTCTATACATATCATTGTGGGTTGGTTTGTCTGGGACAGGATGCATGACTTCTGATTCATAACCAGATGGCCTGTTGACCCTTGTTAACTCATGATGACATATCTTAAAGGGTCACCGATTTGTATAACCATATAGCTATATATCTCTATACAAATACATAATTTACTAACCACTACCCTCTTTCCCTTGGCATGTTGAACCATGTACAAGCTCAAACACACCTAATAAAAGGCAGACATTTTCTTGAACTCACTTCTTGCGTCTAATGTTCATTGAGATGTCTCATGGTACCAGGGGTCTCTGGTGGTCTGCAGTATTAACCCTTGGCTGGTCCGTCATGTACCTGGAGTACCTTTAAAACCCCTTCAGAGAGAGGAGTCAACAGTCCCAGCCCCCGGGGTGGACTCATTTCGCAGCCAATGGATGTGGTCATTGGAAAAAGGAACTTTACAAACTGCAGTCCAGAAGAATGAATAATCACGACCCAGTCTGTCACATTATTAGCGTTATTTCTGGAAAGAAATCAGGTTTGAGTTTTGCATTCCCATACAAATCTATGAAAATGTGAAACCTACTTAAAGAACTAGACTCTCCTACCCTTTTCAGCCAAGGAAGCTGCCATCTTGGCCTCCATTTGATCTTCAACCGCCATGGTGATGCACATGTAATTAGTTAAAGTGGTTGTAAACCCTTACAACACACTTTGACCTACAGGTAAGCCTAGATTAAGGCTTACCTGTAGGTCCAAGAAATATCTCCTAAACCTATACGGTTTAGGAGATATTTGCCCGAAGACAGGCACCGCTGTCTGCGGCGCATGCGCCGTAGACAGCTGCGCGCAGGCGCACTGAGCACGGCATCTTCAACGACGGCTCCCGTGCGCATGCGCGGGAGTGACGTCATCGCTGCTACACCGAATGACAGCGGCGGAGCTGTTAAACCCCCCCGAGAAGATGGATGCGCCGGACTACAGGGGACAGCGGTGACTTCGCTGGCTCCTGTGTCAGGTAAGTGACACATAATGGACTACTATGTGATGCGATGCGATGCATAGTAGTCCATTATGCTTTGCCTTTGCAGGGAATGAAAGAGGAAGTAAACCCATCAGGGTTTACTTCCTCTTTAAGACACCAGCCATTTGATGGTTTGATAGTTTGGATGTGTTTTCAACCAATGTGACACTGAAAAAGCTTGCAGTGCCGCTCAAAGCCGAGGCTCAAGGGTCTCCCCACCAATGCTCAGAAGATGGGAGCAAGCATCAGGGTCACCGATCCAGATCTAATGAAGTGTCAATCAAAAGATGCCGCTCATTCTGACCCTGTGCTTGGCGAATCTGTGGCCTCAGCCAATGCTGCTCTGGCCACACCTCTGACACATTTCACCATGCCCATGGGACCAAGCCCAGAAGGATGGACTAAACGCATCAAGACTCTTTAAGAGGCATGGCTGGAGCAGCGTTGGATGAGTCCACACATTCTCCAAGTATCGGGTTGGTCTAAGCGTCATCTTTTGAATGATACAACCAATGCGACAGTTATGTTCCCGGCACGTGCTGGGAATGTAACCGTTTTTTGCAATCGACGGGTTTAGTTCCACTTTAAAGCAAGCCAGGTGGTCAACTGCAATACAAAAGGCACCAGACAATTAATTCTAAAATGATCTCCGAAGCACTTGAAAACTGATGCCATGGGCACAAGCCCTAAGCAACCAACATAGACCTTTAACATGTTCCTTGTATTTGGAAAGCAGCTAAAGTGGACTCAAATTCTGGATACTCCCACAAGCAATGTATCTGTGCCCCCCCCGTGTACTACAAAACATCAAGCTACATTAAAAACAGAACCTATTTTTCCTGGGTCAGTCCCGCTCTTCCATGGCATGCCAATGAGGAGGAAAGGGCCACAGAGAGGATAAGCATAAGTTGCCTTCACATGCAGGGATTGTAGTTCATTTTCTAAAAGTGATAATGGGGCTGTTTTACATATAGATCGTGCCGAGTGCTGCCGGAAAAGTAGATGGAACACCGCGCCATTGTGTCACCTTGGACGTCCAGTCTCGGAGTTTAATCTCCCCCGCTGCTGAAAAGCAATATATGGCTCCAACTCTCTGGGCTAATGAAGGAAAACCGAGCTTCAAATTAGTCCGGAAACCGAAGACAAGCCGCAATTGACCAGGTTGTGCCTCGATCAGTGACGTGGGAAAGTGGTTTGTCCCCAAGGGAAGGTGATCTTGATGAGGTCCAGATGGGAAGTGACATCTCTTAGCGAGGAGCTTCTCTGCTTTCTATTAGAACTTCTATAAAGTCAGACTGGAGGATCTATCGGGCAAGGGCGCAGGGCCTGTTAATCCAGCTAACCTTGCTTTGCCTTTCACCCAGAGAAGAAAAACACGTCCTCAAGCCTTTACAGCAATTTATAGAGGCCCGAGATAGATGGCCCTCCTTTTTATGTTAAGGATTTCTGAGCCGGAGATATATCTCCTCCAGCGGCTTTTATTGCAGACGTGCACTTCTATGTTAAGAAGCCGTATATAACGGCCGCGGAAATCATTCAACACACCTAAAATGGCGGAGTCCCAAGGACGATCCCAATTTTCCAGGAGAGCATCAGATGTTCACTGAATGACTCTACAGTTTACTTATTTTTAAAGCAGATACCCCTAGAGAATAAATTGGTGGGTTTTGCAATTTTCTATCTTACGGTATTTACGCAGAGTTTTTTCAAGACTCAATTTTTGGGAAAAATATTTCTAATGTAAAAAAAAAAAAAAACACACACTACATAACCCATTTTTTTGGGTAAAATATAAAAGATGATGTCACGCCGAGTAAATGGATACCAAACATGACACACTTTAAAATTGTGCACGCCCCCGCACCATGATGACATACAATGTAAATTTTACAACCCATAGGCAACGCTTTGTCATAAACCATTTAAGGTCCGCCTTATATCATTTTTCCTTCTACAGGGCGGCACCTGTGCGCCAGATAATGTACATATACGTGATCCGACACTTCTGGATGTCCCCTGGAACTAGAGCTGGGCGATTAAAAATAAATAAATAAAAGTCGATTCACAGCGAGTTTTTTTTTTTTTTTATGGACATCATGCCCGTCCTGAGGAGCTGCGGGCAGGAGTTTTTAGGCGAGGTTGCGGTTTCGGCCTAGTCTGCGGCATCTGGCCTCACGGACTAGGACTAGGCCTAGTCCACATCCTCGGTCCTGGTGGAAAAAAAAAAAAAATTGATTTGCTGAAATTTTGAATCTATTTGACCTCTCAACTCAATTCAAAATTTAAATCGATTTTTTCCCCCAGCCCTACCTGGAACTCACGATCGGGGGAAGTTGAGGGATGGAATTTGTGCCCCTGCAAAGCCTGTAATAAATTCCACCTCTTCCCATAGTAAAAGCACCTCCCACATTATAGTGATGTTAACCCCCTTTCCCAGCCAGTGTGATTAGTACAGTGACTGTGCATGTTTTTAGCACCGATCACTGTATTAGTGTCACTGGTCCCCAAAAAGTGTCAGTTAGTGTCCGATAGTACGCTGCAATATCGAAGTCCCACTCTAAGTCGCGGATTGCCGCAAATTTCTAGAAAAAAAATTTAAATATATCCCATCGTTTGTGGACGCTATAACCTTTTTGCAAACCAAATCGATATACGCTTATTGGGATTTCACAAAGCAAGGTCCATAGTCATGTTGGAACATGAAGGGGACATCCCGAAACTGTTACCACAAAGTTGGGAGCATGAAATTGTCCAAAGTCTCTTGGTACGCCGATGTCTTAAGAGTTCCCTTCACTGGAACTAAGGGACCAAGCCCAACTCCTGAAAAACAATCCCACACACCATAATCCCCCCTCCCCCCCACACCATAATCCCCCCTCCACCAAATGATTTGGACCAGTGCACAAAGCAAGGTTCATAAAGACATGGATGAGGGAGTTTGGGGTGGAGGAACCTGACTGGCCTGACCTCAACCCGACAGAAGAACCTTTGGTATGAATGAGAGAGGAGACTGAGAGCCAGGCCTTCTCATCAAGCACCAGTGCCTGACTTCACAAATGGTCTTCTGGAGGAACGGTCAAACATTCCCATAGACACATCTCCTAAACCTTGTGGACGGCCTTCCCAGAAGAGTTGAAGCTGATATAGCTGCAAAGGGCGGGGCCAACTCAGTATTGAACCCTACGGACCCCATTAAAGTTCATGTGTTGTAAAGGCCGGTGTCCCAATATTTTTTTGACAATATAGGGTACGTGGTTTACAACATGAACAGACCCAACTTAGTTGCACATTCACAACACAGACTCCCTTTTAAATTAAAGCAAAAATAATACGTTTCCCCGTCCAAGGTAAAGGCCGGCGAGAGTCTAAAAAGTCAAAATAATACCGAAATGTACCAGACAGTTCCGCAGAACCTGAAATCCGGCAAGATTAGGCGGATTAGGTAGGAGAATTACAAGCTAACGAAGCAGGTGAGCCGCAGATGAAAATGAGCGCTAATACTGGGAGCCATATGTCTGTGTTAAAATTATAATAAATGAATATTCCGCTGCTCCCCTCATACAATAATATTCAAAGATCTCACTTAGGGAATAGAGAGAAAAAAATAAAATAAGATAAAAAAAATAAAAAACACAGAGCTCCTTCAACTCCATTAGCAGCGACGGCTCCGGAGAGACGAACCGAGGCCTGGAGCAACAGCGCCACCAAGTGTCGGCGGAGGGACATGACGCACATCAGCAACCCCATCAATAATTCAGTGCGGAGAGTGCACTCGCTCTCCTCCGTTATTTGTATTTTAGCACTTCTGAACGCGGCACAGTAAATATATATTATTGAAGTGTGCGGCACACTCCACTAAAGAGCTATTTCTAAGCAGAGGAAAAAAAAAAATAGAAAAAAAAAAGAAAAGAAAAAAAAAAAAAAAAAAAACACAGCTACCCTGAAAATAGCAGAAATTTCACACCGAATAAGAATGAATCGGAAATAAGAGTTTGGATTTGTCACTAAACGGCGGGAAGAGGAGACGCGACAGGAATGGCGCTCAGCCAGGAGTTAAACGTTACTGGATGGCATTTACCACTCCGGTCAGCCTCCTGTGTACCTGCATAGCGGTGGCATGTGTATGTATGTATGTATGTATGTATGTACGTACATATTACCAAAAGTATTGGGACGCCAGCCTATACATGCACATTAAAAAGGAGTTTAGGCAGAAGGTGCATTCTATGCATCTGTGTGCATAGCCCCCCCCCCCCCCCCAATACCAACCTGAGCCCCCTCTTTCTCCAGTGATGTCCATGAGTCCCTCGGCCGTCCGGGACTCTCCCTTCTGATTGGCCAACTGAATTTCACAGCAGTGGGAGCCAAAACAGGAGAAAAAGGGGGCAGGGCCGAACAGCAGCTCCGTGTCTGAATAGACACACAGAGATGCAACTCGGCTTGGGTACCCCAATAGCAAGCTGCTTGCTGTGGGGGGCACTCGGCAGGAGGGAGGGGCCAGGAGCAGTGAAGAGGGACCTGAGAAGAGGAGGATATCTAGGCTGCTCTGTGCAAAACCAACTGCACAGAGGAGGAAAGTATTAAAAAAAAAAAAAAAAAAAAAGACTTTACAATCACTTTAATAGCATCCCAGTCTTAGTCCGTAGGGTTCAATATTGAGTTGGCCCACCCTTTGCAGCTATAACAGCTTCAACTCTTCTAGGAAGGCCGTCCACAAGGTTTAGGAGATGTGTCTATGGGAATGTTTGACCATTCTTCCAGAAGAGCATTTGTGAGGACAGGCACTGATGTTGGACAGGAAGGCCTGGCTCACAGTCTCTGCTCTTATTTAACTCAAAGGTGATCTATCAGGTTGAGGTGAGGGCTATGCAGACCAGTCAAGTTCCTCCAACCCAATCTCACTCATCCATGTCTTTATGGACCTTGCTTGTGCACTGGTGCGCAGTCATGTTGGAACAGGAAGGGGCTGTCCCCAAACTGTCCCCACAAAGTTGGGAGCATGAAATTGTCTTGGTATTCTGACACCCTAAGAGTTCCCTTCACTGGAACTAAGGGGCCAAACCCAACCCTTGAAAAACAACCCCCACATCATAATCCCCCCTCCAAGTGATTTTGACCAGTGCACAAAGCAAGGTCCATAAAGACATGGATGAGCGAGTTTGGGGTGAAGGAGCTTGACTGGTCCTGACCTCAACCCGATGGAAAACTTCTGGGATGAATTAGAGCGGAGACTGCGAGCCCAGCCTTCTCCTTCAACATCAATGTCTGACCTCAGAAATGCTCTTCTGGAAGAATGGTCAAACATTCCCATAGACACATCTCCTAACCCTTGTGGACGGCCTTCCCAGAAGAGTTGAACCTGTTATAGCTGCAAAGGGTGGGCCAACTCAATATTGAACCCTACGGACTAAGACTGGGATGTCATTAAAGTTCATGAGTGTGTAAAGACAGGCGTCCCAATACTTTTGGTAATATAGTGTGTAGATCCAACCGGATGATTACTACATTACCACCAAGACCTGGCAGAGGATTTACCTGCCAACTAAGGGCTCATTTAGGTGTGCGTTTACATTTAAAATTTTAGATACCATGCATGTGCATTAACACGCCTATTGCATTAAGAGGAATTATTTATGCATTTTGCAAACTTTTTTTAATGCATTTGTATCATATTAAATATTCTAGATGCCTCTTCGGTTTTGGTTTTCTGGTGTATGGATTCTTGTACAATCATTTCGACTAGTAACACTTTCTAGACGCATTTTAAAACATGCTGTAAATGCCATAGGGGCATTGGTGGCACATTCACATTGACATGAATGGAGGCGTATGATGAGCAGTAAGGCTTCATTCACGCATGTAGCACAAAATTCAGGCAGATAAAGCATAGCTCCCAACTTTTTGAGATGGGTATGAGGGACACCTACTAACAAAAATATGTAGGCATAGGACACACCCCCTGCCATATACAGGAAAAAAAAAATATGATTGGTTAAACCCACAAGTGCTTTTTAGTACCACTACTATTCCTTTGTATTGGCTTGCAAAATTTACAAGTGTAGAAATTTAGAAATTGGATGAAAGGTTTATCACTGGGAAACTTTTTGAAAGATTAAAACGGCATTTTATTTACAACTATATAGATCAGACCAAAGGAAGAACGAGGGACAGCGGGGCTTTGTTCCAAATCCAGGACCGTCCCTCCAAATCCAGGACCGTCCCTCCAAATCCAGGACCGTCCCTCCAAATCCAGGACCGTCCCTCCAAATCCAGGACCGTCCCTCCAAATCCAGGACCATCCCTCCAAATCTAGGACCGTTGGGGGCTACGGGTAAAGTGATTGTAAAGGCTTGATTTTTTTTTTAAATTAATAAAACATGTTATACTTGCCTGCTCTTGTAATGGTTTAGCACAGTGCAGCCCCAATTATCTTCTCCTCGGGTCTCCTACTGGCACTCTGAGCTCCTCCACCCTGCAGAGTGCCCCCGTAGCTAAACTGTCTATAGACACACACTTGGCCCTGCCCCCCGCTCTTTTCCGACTGGCTACACTTAAGCTTTAGAACCTAGATGAGCTTTAAAGTGGATCTTCACCCTAAAGGTCATTTCATATTGTCCTGCCTCCTTGCTCCTCCCTTTTATAATCGGACATTTATCTTTAACAAAATCATCCATTTGTGCGTCCTCGTTTCTCACCTAGGAGCGACTTAAGCTTTTTCGCTCTGCCTCCTCTGCGTGTCCAGATGTGCCACAGGCCTTGAAGTCTTGAGAGCCCTGCAGCACAGCTGTGTGTGCACTGGTTCCGCCGAACAAGTTTTCCCCATCTCTGCACATGTACAGAAAATCACCAGCGCATGCGTGGGACATGAAGACCGGGTAGAGGCCATCAGCACATCTGTGCATGCACCATAATGGCAGCATGGGGGGGGGGGGGGTGTGGATCCACCTTAAAGGTAGACTGAGGTTCGAATTTAAGTGAATGAATTTACATTTACTTTAGCACACTGGTTCACAAATAAATCCAAAATGCGTTAGCAGTTCTCTTCCTAGTATAGGCGTGTGCCTATAGCCACATAGCTGCATATCTGCAATATGAGACTGAAGGCACTCCTGCCTCTGACTGCTCTCTCAAGAGATTCGGAGTGATGGCAATATAGCACTGCTCCCTTTTCCCCCTTCCCGACTTGACAAAGGGGCGTGCCCCAAAACACGTAGCCACACCCCCTCCGTCAGCATGCTGACCTCACCCAGTTAGTCCCGATTCCAGTCTGGAAGTCTCCAGCCACATTGCCTTCAGCTTGAATTCCAGGGTGGTTACGTGCATGCCACTTCTCATCCAACAGCTTACCGACCACCTCCCTGTTGAGCTCTGCATCTTCTGCCCGCTTCCTGGAATGATCGCGGCATGAAGGACTGTTTTACACGCTTGTCTTTTACCTGCTACAGAGGATTTATGTTTTTATGGTCTCCTACAATAAATAAAGGGTTCCACTGAGAAGGTGGCGCCTGCTTTCTTAAATTTTCTATCTGTGCACTAGAGTTTCTCCAGGCCTGATTATCGAGGAGCTGCAACCATCTTCTGTTGGCCTATACCAAACCTCTTGATCAACAAGAACTTATATGGATATCCATTTTATAAACTCTAAACATCCATTTTTGGATCTATAAAGACCCTTTATAAATAATTCTGCCAATTGCTTCTTGAAACCCTCCTTCTCCCTCAGAATTTATAATCAATTTTGCACTATTGTCAATATGTTGGCCATTTACTTTTCTGCTTGCTGGAGAGAAAACTGTACCTGCACAGATCTCCCGGCTTCCATTTTATCCATTCGGTGCTTCCAGCACCTTCACTGCTGTTACTTCATCATTACTCCACCAGCCATCAACTGAGATGAGAAAGCAAGTAAAACCCCTGCTTCTCTACCACCTTCAAACTAGACACCGTGTAGAGCAAGGACATAGGAAGTCAATAATAGAGAAATGAACACCTACAGTCAATGCTGGTGCTTTATCATTTGCCCTCTGCCTGCCATTTTTTTTTTAAATGGAAGGCACTGCTGCCTTCAACTACTAATTTCTGGAGATTTTGGTGATGTCACTACTGTGCTTCTCACTTTTCTCCTTGCTGGAGAGAAAGCTGTACCTGAGGACCTGCAGTGCACGGATCTCCCTGCTTCTGTTTAATCCATTCTGTGCTTCCAGCACCTTCACTGCTGCTTTTTCATCATTACCTCACCAGTCACCAGGGGGGGGGGCAACTAACATGAGAAAGGAAGCAAGGCCCCCCTTTTCTATCAAAATGGCAACCTTTAAAAACAGACACTGACTTATCATGCACTTGTTCTACACTGTCTGTTTTGAAGGTGGCCATTTTGTTAAGAAAGGTGGGGTTTTCCTTGCTTTCTCATGTCAGTTGCCCCACCCCTGATCATTGGTGGAGCAATAATAAGGTGGCAGCAGTGAAGGTGCTAAAGGAACAGAATGGATAATGCAGAAGCAGGTAGATGCGAGCACTGCAGGTCCCTAGGTACAACTATTGCTCCAGCAAGGAGAAAAGTGAGCATCACAGTAGTGACATCATCAAATCTCACTCCAGATTTCCTGAGAGTAGTAGTCAGAGGCAGCAGTGCCTTCAATTTAAAAAAAAATGTCAGACAGAGGGCAATTGACAAAGCACCAGCATTGCCTGTAGATAATCTTTTCTCAATTACTGACTTATCATGCACTTGTTCTACACTGTAATTGAGAAAAGATTATCTACAGGCAATGCTGGCGCCTTGTCAATTGCCCTCTGCCTGACTTTTTTTTAAATTGAAGGCACTGCTGCCTCCGACTACTAATCTCAGGAAATCTGGAGTGAAATTTGGTGATGTCATTACTGTGCTGCTCACATTTCTCCTTGCTGGAGCGATAGTTGTACCTAGGGACCTGCAGTGCTCGCATCTACCTGCTTCTGCATTATCCATTCTGTTCCTTTAGCACCTTCATTGCTGCCACCTTATTATTGCTCCACCAATGATCAGGGGTGGGGCAAACAGACATGAGAAAGCAAGGAAAACCCCACTTCTCTACCAAAACAGCCACCTTCAGACACAGTATAGAACAAGCGCACGATCAGTTAGTAATTGAGAAAAGATCACCTACAGGCAATGCTGGTGCTATATCATTTGCCCTCGGCTGGCCATTTTTTGAAATTGAAGCCACTGCTGCTTCTTGACCGCTAGTCTTAGGACATTTGGTGTGAGATTTGGTGATGTCACTACGGTGTTGCTCACTTTTCTCCTTGCTGGAGAGAAAGCTGTACCTGAGGACCTGCAGTGCACGGCTCTCCATGCTTCTGTTTAATCCATTCTGTGCTCCCAGCACCTTCACTGCTGCTTTTTCATCATTACCCCACCAGTCATCAGGGAGCAACTGACATGAGAAAGCAAGCAAGGCCCCCCTTTTATACCAAAATGGCCACCTTCAAACAGACAGTGTAGAACAAGCGCATAGTAAGTAGTAATGGGAAAAAAAAGATAACCTACAGACAATGCTGGTGCTTTGTCATTTGCCCTCGGCTATCCATTTTTTGCGCACAACTTTCAGCGCTCAGGCCTTTCTTATTAGGAATGCTAATAAATTCATTGTCCACCAATTGGACTTTGGTAAAGCAGAATTTTTGCACCGCCTCCCACAACAACAACAACCGCAAACAAAGAAAAACTTGGGACAAAAAGTTTCAGGGAAACAAGAAGATTGTGGAGCTTATCATTACGTAATCAAGCTTTGACTGTGGATAGCCATTTCTCCTCTGTTTTCATTTCAAGGAACCGCAGGCCTAAACAACGCTGGCAAATGACGCACCCGGAGCTCCGAAACAAACACGCGCGGCTGCAGACCAAACGCCGAGCAGGCTGAGGAATTATTTTTCGAATTGGGACCTTCCGCTGTCAAAATTACAGTAATTGCAAAATCAGGGCTGCAGGTTCCAAACAATGCTCGGCAGTAATGATACAGGTTGTGAGAGAAGTGAAATATTCAGCCGAGCGGCTGGATAGTCTACGGCTCAGTGTGGCGCGGGTCCATTACGCGATACGATAGCGAGAACGCCCAATCAGACATTGCAGAATCTGCGGGACACAATAAAAGATATATCAGTTGGATTCTAGCTCGATAATCACAGCTTCAAGGGCTCGCTCGTCCAGACACAGCACATCCTCCGCTCCCTGCCATGTAAAAGGAAACAGAGATGTCCTTCACCGGAGATACAGTAAACTCGCGACCAGCAGGACGGTGCTGAAAGGCAAAGAAAGGACTCCATCCTGCCCAAATGATTATGATTACCAATTTAAATTGCCGCAACGTCCATGTGGAAGGTGCAGGCTTCATAATTACTACATTATTTAGAAGCCCTTCCTAGAGCGGTTATACATCCGATTTTCCCAATCGATGTAGCATGTTTGAGCAGCCTAGGGCTGAATGCAGCTTCTTTTTACCAAAAAAGCTTTTTGCAAGATGACCAGATTGCCTGAATAGCTTCACCATACAGCCAGATTTGCTATCCATATGGTTACGTTGTTGAAGATTTGCTATGGTATAGTATACATCAAGAAATAGCAACTGTGCCAAATCAGTATCCTGACAGATAAGGATTTCCTGAATTTATCAAAGAGATCACGTAAAAGATCAAAGGTAAACTTTCTCAACCTTTTTCCTATTATGGAGCTCTTCAAAAAGTATGGAAAATCTGGAGGTACCCCATTCTGAAACTGTAAGGTGTAAGATTTTCTCTACCAATAGGTCCCCAAGATGTAAATCCATAAATACCACAGGCACTTCCCAGATAAAATCAGAGCTATTGTATGCCAGGGGAAGGGGGGGGGGGGGGGGGGTCACTATCTATAGCATCCTCCTGCTTCTAGACCAGGGTTCCTCAACTAGGGTTCCTCCAGAGATTGCTTGAGCTATGAGAAATTTCTGCCTCTCGGATAAGTTCCCACTGACACCAATGATCTTTTCAGCTATCTGTAAGGGGGTAACTCTTCCCAATGCCCACAAGTTTAAGGGGCATTCTTCCCACCGGTCCCCAATGTAAGGGGCATTCTTCCCACCGGTCCCCAATGTAAGGGGCATTCTTCCCACCGGTCCCCAATGTAAGGGGCATTCTTCCCACCGGTCCCCAATGTAAGGGGCATTCTTCCCACCGGTCCCCAATGTAAGGGGCATTCTTCCCACCGGTCCCCAATGTAAGGGGCATTCTTCCCACCGGTCCCCAATGTAAGGGGCATTCTTCCCACCGGTCCCCAATGTAAGGGGCATTCTTCCCACCGGTCCCCAATGTAAGGGGCATTCTTCCCACCGGTCCCCAATGTAAGGGGCATTCTTCCCACCGGTCCCCAATGTAAGGGGCATTCTTCCCACCGGTCCCCAATGTAAGGGGCATTCTTCCCACCGGTCCCCAATGTAAGGGGCATTCTTCCCACCGGTCCCCAATGTAAGGGGCATTCTTCCCACCGGTCCCCAATGTAAGGGGCATTCTTCCCACCGGTCCCCAATGTAAGGGGCATTCTTCCCACCGGTCCCCAATGTAAGGGGCATTCTTCCCACCGGTCCCCAATGTAAGGGGCATTCTTCCCACCGGTCCCCAATGTAAGGGGCATTCTTCCCACCGGTCCCCAATGTAAGGGGCATTCTTCCCACCGGTCCCCAATGTAAGGGGCATTCTTCCCACCGGTCCCCAATGTAAGGGGCATTCTTCCCACCGGTCCCCAATGTAAGGGGCATTCTTCCCACCGATCCCCAATGTAAGGGGCATTCTTCCCACCGATCCCCAATGTAAGGGACATTCTTCCCACCGATCCCCAATGTAAGGGACATTCTTCCCACCGATCCCCAATGTAAGGGACATTCTTCCCACCGATCCCCAATGTAAGGGGCATTCTTCCCACCGATCCCCAATGTAAGGAGCATTCTTCCCACCGATCCCCAATGTAAGGAGCATTCTTCTCACCGATCCCCAATGTAAGGAGCATTCTTCTCACCGATCCCCAATGTAAGGGACATTCTTCCCACCGATCACCAATGTAAGGGACATTCTTCCCACCGATCACCAATGTAAGGGACATTCTTCCCACCGATCACCAATGTAAGGGACATTCTTCCCACCGATCACCAATGTAAGGGACATTCTTCTCACCGATCACCAATGTAAGGGACATTCTTCCCACCGATCACCAATGTAAGGGACATTCTTCCCACCGATCACCAATGTAAGGGACATTCTTCCCACCGATCACCAATGTAAGGGGCATTCTTCCCACCGATCACCAATGTAAGGAACATTCTTCCCACTGATCACCAATGTAAGGGACATTCTTCCCACCGATCACCAATGTAAGGAACATTCTTCCCACCGATCACCAATGTAAGGAGCATTCTTCCCACCGATCACCAATGTAAGGAACATTCTTCCCACCGATCACCAATGTAAGGAACATTCTTCCCACCGATCACCAAAGTAAGCAACATTCTTCCCACCGATCACCAATGTAAGGAACATTCTTCCCACCGATTACCAATGTAAGGGACATTCTTCCCACCGATCACCAATGTAAGGAACATTCTTCTCACTGATCACCAATGTAAGGAACATTCTTCTCACTGATCACCAATGTAAGGAACATTCTTCCCACCGATCACCAATGTAAGGGACATTCTTCCCACTGATCACCAATGTAAGGGACATTCTTCTCACTGATCACCAATGTAAGGGACATTCTTCCCACTGACTAATGTACACTAATGTATCATATGTTGTAGATCTAGTCAGTCATTTTTAGCAGGGGTTCCATGAGACCGGAAAGTTATTTCAAAGGTTCCTCTGTATTGAAAAGGTTGAGGAAGGCTGTTCTAGAGACATTGCTTTGATCATATATTTTATATTTTCAAAAATTCAGTGTGCAAAAACAAAAACACCACAGTACACCAAAAAAAGTGCATGTGAAAAACACACAAAAAATAAAACTATGATGTGTCATATGGTCCCCTCCCTCAGAGGAAGGACCCTTCCCTGACCCCACCTGAGGCAAAAGACTCCTGAGGGGGCAAAGCACACATAGATCCACCTTGTCGAAAGGCCCAGTGGACCCCTCTCCTTATGATCAGCCAAAGCCGGCCAATGAGTACTAGATGAGGAGCTCTCCTGAAGAGAGAGAGACATCTCCCCCAAGGCAGTAGAGGTCAGAAGCACAAATCCTCACTCTAGACATCAGGGTAGGCCCAAAGACCAACATCCTATTGCTATGATAATATCCCAGAACATACATGGCTATATCCATAGTGTTTGTGTTGTTCCCCCCACCCCAATTCCATGAAATTCAGCACATTTTATAAACCTATCGAGAGCTGCAGGATTTCTCCTTTTAACCTTCCTCTGCCTGCTTCTGCTGATCACAGATAGTTCGTAGACCCCCCAGTTACCCTGCCCATTGCACTGCACTACCATTAACCCAATCCCTTACACTCATAGATCCTTCCCTTCCATACCTCCTACCACCAATTGCTGGTCAATATAGTCTTAGAAAAAAAAAAAAGTCAGAATAGCCCAATGGGTGCCGGGAGCCTCCCCTGTGTTTGAGGGGATGGCCAAGAAGGAATGGTGTATCACGTATGGTGGATGTGCCCATAAGCTTGTAGATTCTGGAATCGTATCTACAATCTTATCTATTCCCTCATGAGGACCAATTTGACCAAGTCTCCGCAACAGGCTATCTTTTGACCTCCTAAAGCACAAATTGTCCTGGATAGTGTTAAACGCTCTCTGACAAGCTTCCCCAATTCGACAAAACCTGGGACCCCCGAATCACCCATCTGACAGGGACAGCCTTGTCGGATCTGAGGCAAAGTTATTAGTGCCCCAGGAGAGGTTTGTGGGCTTTTCCCTTTCTCCATTATCTCCCTCACCTCCCCTTTTCCTACTTATTAAAGGGGTTGAAACCCTTACAAACCACTTTGACCTACAGGTAAGCCTAGATTAAGGCTTACCTGTAGGTCCAAGAAATATCTACTAAACCTATACGGTTTAGGAGATACTTCCAAAAAGACAGCCACCGCTGTCTACGGAGCATGCGCCGTAGACAGCGGCACGCAGGCGCACTGGGCAGGCCACAGATCGCGGCGATATGCCGCGAGTGTCGGCTCCCATGCGCATGCGCGGGAGTGACGTCATCGCTGCTCCGGCGAAGACCCGGAAGTCACTCCGGGATCCATGGCAGCGGCAGACATGAAGACGGAGGACCGCTTCGGGGGCTTCGTTCTCAGGTAAGTTATTAATAATGAGCTAGTATGCTATGCATAATAGCTCATTATGCTTTTGCCTTGCAGGTTGCTTCCCCACCACCCCTCCATTGGGTTTACAACCACTTTAAACCTTTTGGTAGCTCGGGGAGTGATGTAGCGCCACTGGTCGGCCCCCATTGGTCCCACACCCTGTTTGTGGGCTGTGTAGTCAAGCACAAAGACCAGCTACTGTGATCGAATTATGCTGCTGAGATGACCCCTTGTCTTCGATTGAGGGCGCCCCTCCAGTCATGCAGTTGGTCTTCAGAATTATAGTCATAGCCCGAAATTTCATTATACGATAACATCAATGATGTACGTCATCGATGTTCTCATGTACCGGTACTCTTCTATACGGTGTTGTATGGTTTTATATCTGTCCACATGCAATACTGGTGGTCTTTTACCCTTTCCTTGGCCTTTTTTTGGGCAATTCAGGTCGACTTTAAAACTTCCCCACTCTATCCTAAGAAGATAACCATTTTGCCTGGAGTTCCACTTCAACAGCTTACATTCAGCAATTTTAAAAAACGGGATCCCCACTGTAAAGTAATATTTTGCTATTAAAGAGTTTGGCTTCAAGAAATGGAAGGGGAAAATTATGCGGCAGAAAGCCGGCAATGTCATCTCACAGTGATACTTGAAAAATAAAGATGAATTTTTCATTCCAAAAAAATGTAATCCGGAGAAACTGGAGAGATTGGCGCACAAGATTTAGGGGAACGCGGCGGAGAAAAGTGAGACGCTCAATCTTCCGGAGTTTATGGTCTCTCTGCAAATGTTATTTGAGTCTTACAAAGCAAGAGAGATATTACATAAGTACGCAGATATTTCATCGGCCCCGTCAAGAAATCAATTCATCTTGGGGCGAAGGGATGCCATGTTTCCAAGAGCAGCCGTAGATTGACTTGGCGGTAACGGTGGAGGCTGACCGCCTCGATGAGCGCCGGAGTTGATGGATATTAGTGTTCCGCGGACCTCGGGAGCCTCTGATAAAAGGATGAAATAGAGACTCGGGCCTCGTGTTTAATGTCTGTAGCAGGTGAACAAGAACCTTCGGTGACGTATAGATTATTATAACGGTTTCGGCGCACAGGGAGATTGACAGGGAAACCGATTATGGACTATTAAATGAGCATCGGAGAGGACGAAACAAGTCAGAATCATAGAACAGAACACATGTTAAAGGAGCACTCAGGAAAGGAGCTTAAAATTACCCAAATGCATTTCTCCCTTCATTTTAAAGGAACAGTAACCGTTCGTGAGGGCAAATTCGCTAAGGCTGCCCATACACCAATTCAAGTCCCTGCTGAACTGGTCGAATTTTGATCAGTAGGCCATTTGATTGACTTTTGTTTGTTTTTTTCTCAATATGCAGCTGCAACCAGTCCAAGCCAATGCAGCAATCTACCTCACTTGTGTGGATGGAGGAATCGGTTAGTGTGCCCTGGTCACTGTGGTATCATGTGAGGTTTGAGGGCACCACAAGGAGACTGGGGGCAGTGCCACAGGAGGCAATTGCTCTAGGTGGGGAAATTTGGGAAGGTGTGATAGGAGTGTTTTTTTTTTTTCTTTGGGGGAGGGGGCATTTGAGCTCAGAAGGTAAAATTTGAGGGGTAGAGGATTTGTGCTAAGAAGGGGGAATGATTTTTTTTGGAGGGGGGGGGGTATTTTGCTGGGAGCATATGTAGAAAGAGGGTTTGAGCCAAGCATGCAGATTAACGCTCAATTGTTTTTTTTTGGGGGGGGGGGGGGGGGGTTGTTGACAATGCTTACATACATCTTGGGGGTGGGGGGGCACAATTTGGTGTGCTCACCCCAGACTCTAAATGACCTCGTCTCTGCACGGCTTAAAATGAACACCTGGAGCATAAGGGTCCAATTCCATTTTGCCAATAACACCAGAACCTTTTTTTCCCCTTCTTTACTAAAGTCCAAGTATAATTTTTTTCTTAGTTTTGGATGGAGTGGGAGGAGGGTCAGAACCAAGGATGAGCTTGGGTCCGGTTTGATTGCTGGGTGAATGAGCGGAGATTTCTTGCCCACAGCTGAACATACACATACACTATATTGTCAAATGTAATGGAACACCGGCCTTTTACACACACATGAACTTTAATGGCGTCTTCGTAGGATTCAATATTGAGTTGGCCCACCCTTTTCAGCTATAACAGCTTCACCTCTTCCGGGAAGGCCGTCCACAAGGTTTAAGAGATGTGTCTATGGGAATGTTTGACCATTCTTCCAGAAGCACATTTGTGAGGTCAGGCACTGATGTTTGATGAGAAGCCCTGGCTAGCAGTCTACACTCAAAATTCATCCTAAAGGGGTTCTTTGGGGTTGAGGTCAGGACTTTGTGCAGGCCAGTCAAGTTCCTCCAGCCCAAACTCGCCCATCCATGTCTTTATGGACCTTGCTTTATGGGCAGTCATGTTGGAACAGGAAAGGGCCGTCCCCAAACTGTTCCCACAAAGTTGGGCACATGAAATTGTCCAAAATGTCTTGGTATGCCGACACCTTAAGAGTTCCCTTCACAGGAACTAAGGGGCCAAGCCCAACCCCTGAAAAACAACCCCCACACCACAATCCCCCCTCCACCAAATGGATTTGGACCAGTGCACAAAACAAGGAATGCACATCTCCCAATAAGTCAGAGCTAGATCTCTTCAATCAGCAGGCAGAGTGTGCTTTGTTGATAGGAGAGGCTCTAACTCAGCAGGAGGCATGTTGGACCTTTGTAAAGAGTCCACGGCTTCAAACACAGAGAGCAACGGGCCTTCTTTGCATTGGATTTTGGGCTGGCACTCTGGGAGGCTATGTCTCCCAATGAATTAGAGGCTAGAAGCTCTCCCAATCAGTAGGAAAAAAGAGTGAGCCTTGCTGATTTGAGAGCTCTAGCTCAGCAGGGCGGCATGTTGGACCGCTGAAAAAAAAAGGCCACTGCTTCCACACAGAAGGTCAAGCTGAGAGACCACTGCTTCCACACAGAACGTCAAGCTGAGAGACCACTGCTTCCACACAGAACGTCAAGCTGAGAGACCACTGCTTCCACACAGAAGGTCAAGCTGAGAGACCACTGCTTCCACACAGAACGTCAAGCTGAGAGACCACTGCTTCCACACAGAACGTCAAGCTGAGAGACCACTGCTTCCACACAGAACGTCAAGCTGAGAGACCACTGCTTCCACACAGAACGTCAAGCTGAGAGACCACTGCTTCCACACAGAACGTCAAGCTGAGAGACCACTGCTTCCACACAGAACGTCAAGCTGAGAGACCACTGCTTCCACACAGAACGTCAAGCTGAGAGACCACTGCTTCCACACAGAACGTCAAGCTGAGAGACCACTGCTTCCACACAGAACGTCAAGCTGAGAGACCACTGCTTCCACACAGAACGTCAAGCTGAGAGACCACTGCTTCCACACAGAACGTCAAGCTGAGAGACCACTGCTTCCACACAGAACGTCAAGCTGAGAGACCACTGCTTCCACACAGAACGTCAAGCTGAGAGACCACTGCTTCCACACAGAACGTCAAGCTGAGAGACCACTGCTTCCACACAGAGCATCAAGCCTTCTCTTCACTGGATTTTAGGCTGGCACTGGAGGGTTCCTGCAGCAAATCCCACAATAAAGGCATGTACAGATATGTCCTTCTCATCACCCTCAATGTGTCTCTTCACTTTTCAATTCACCTACAATTTTGCTTTAACGCGTCAGAATCTGAAATACAAGTTTTGAATGGACTGACATTTAAAGTTGCGACTTCTACCTTCGGCTCAGTGCTGGATATTAAAGCCATTATTTAATCCGTGGCAGCAATTACAAAGTTTCAGGCTGTTTATGTGCTGACTTGGCACAAGTTTCTGCGGCATTTCCCAATACAGACCATTCCGTCAGCTACAAAGCACCTACAGGAGTAATTGGGACATAATTGCCGCAGCAAAAGGCTTTGATGGAGAGAACAGAGATCCATCTATCTGCATTCCCCGGAACAGACACACGAGAGGCCAAAGAAAACTAGTTCTGAAATCTAGAGAGATGATCATATGCTACAAAAATTGTATTATCCGCCTATCGGCAGTAATACTCACGGTCTCCCGGCACACACAGCAGATGCATTTACCGCAAGCTGGTCACATGACCAGAGTTTTGTCTACAAACTTTTGTATAAAAAGGAAGATTCTACCTTATCATGCATTTGTTAAAACGAAAGTTCTAAAACTACCTCTTTTATATACAAGATAACCAACAGTTTTTGGTATCTGCATCCTTGAACCCTGACCAGATTACCTCAGCCTTATATGTTCAAAGACATGGTCTGATGGGTTTGGAGTGGAGAAACTTTAGGTACCTGCATAGAGCCCTGACCTCAAGCCTGCCAGACACCCTTGGACCTCAAGCCTGCCAGACACCCTTGGACCTCAAGCCTGCCAGAATGGACCCCATCGGCAAGTGGAAGCATGGAAGAGGGATGGACCCCATCGGCAAGCGGAAGCATGGAAGAGGAATGGACCCCATCGGCAAGCGGAAGCATGGAGGAGGAATGGACCCCATCGGCAAGCGGAAGCATGGAGGAGGAATGGACCCCATCGGCAAGCGGCAGCATGGAAGAGGATTGGCCCCCAATCGGCAGCATGGAAGAGGAATGGACCCCATCGGCAAGCGGCAGCATGGAAGAGGAATGGACCCCCATCGGCAAGCGGCAGCATGGAAGAGGAATGGACCCCATCGGCAAGCGGCAGCATGGAAGAGGAATGGACCCCATCGGCAAGCGGCAGCATGGAAGAGGAATGGACCCCATCGGCAAGCGGCAGCATGGAAGAGGAATGGACCCCATCGGCAAGCGGCAGCATGGAAGAGGAATGGACCCCATCGGCAAGCGGCAGCATGGAAGAGGAATGGACCCCATCGGCAAGCGGCAGCATGGAAGAGGAATGGCCCCCCTTCGGCAAGCGGCAGCATGGAAGAGGAATGGACCCCATCGGCAAGCGACAGCATGGAGGAATGGACCCCATCGGCAAGCGGCAGCATGGAAGAGGATAGGACCCAATCGGCAAGCGGCAGCATGGAGGAGGAATGGACCCAATCGGCAAGAGGCAGCATGGAGGAGGAATGGACCCCAATCGGCAGCATGGAAGAGGAATGGACCCCATCGGCAAGCGGCAGCATGGAAGAGGATTGGCCCCCAATCGGCAGCATGGAAGAGGAATGGACCCCATCGGCAAGCGGCAGCATGGAAGAGGAATGGACCCCATCGGCAAGCGGCAGCATGGAAGAGGAATGGACCCCATCGGCAAGCGGCAGCATGGAAGAGGAATGGACCCCCATCGGCAAGCGGCAGCATGGAAGAGGAATGGACCCCATCGGCAAGCGGCAGCATGGAAGAGGAATGGACCCCATCGGCAAGCGGCAGCATGGAAGAGGAATGGACCCCATCGGCAAGCGGCAGCATGGAAGAGGAATGGACCCCATCGGCAAGCGGCAGCATGGAAGAGGAATGGACCCCATCGGCAAGCGGCAGCATGGAAGAGGAATGGCCCCCCTTCGGCAAGCGGCAGCATGGAAGAGGAATGGACCCCAATCGGCAAGCGGCAGCATGGAAGAGGAATGGACCCCATCGGCAAGCGACAGCATGGAGGAGGAATGGACCCCATCGGCAAGCGGCAGCATGGAAGAGGATAGGACCCAATCGGCAAGCGGCAGCATGGAGGAGGAATGGACCCAATCGGCAAGAGGCAGCATGGAGGAGGAATGGACCCCATTGGCAAGAGGCAGCATGGAGGAGGAATGGACCCCATCGGCAAGAGGCAGCATGGAGGAGGAATGGACCCCATCGGCAAGAGGCAGCATGGAGGAGGAATGGACCCCATCGGCAAGTAGCAGCATGGAGGAGGAATGGACCCCATCGGCAAGTAGCAGCATGGAGGAGGAATGGACCCCATCGGCTGGCGGCATCGGCATGGACACCATCAGCAGTCGGCAACATGGAGAACTGGATCGCACCGGCAGCAGTCCTCAGTATGGAGGAGAACTGGGCACCATCAGCAGGTAACAGATATGGGCAGAGTTATAAGGGCTTGGATACTGGAGTCCTGAACGTAGTTGAATGTGGTGATCAAAGTGTACTGCTGATGGAATGGTAGTAACAGTACTGGGGGAAATAGAGGGAAGGAGTAGCAGAAGTACAGGAAGAGTCCTGAGATGTTGCTATGGGCAACGGTACTGCAGGGAGAGCTCCCAATGGATTACATACAGAGGAAGTGTGATTACTGGTGCCAGGAGTACTGATCTACAGGAGGTAAGGAAAGCTCAGAAGCCATCAGAGGTTGCTATGGGTAACAGAGGAACAGATTCTTTATTCTTAGCAGCAGATCTGACTTTATGTGACTTATCTTGCACTGGGGATATGATCTCCCGTGTGCATGCGCAGGAGTGACGTCATCGCAGCTCCGGCGCTGTGAGTGGCCGAAGCAGCGATAAGTATTAACGCAAGGGGGCCGAATAATTTTGCACGCCCCACTTTTCATTTTTTTTTATTAGTTAAAAAAAGTTTCAAAAATCCAATAGATTTCGTTCCACTTCACAATTGTGTCCCACTTGTTGGTGATTCTTCACAAAAAATAAAAATTTTATATCTTTATGTTTGAAGCCTGAAATGTGTCAAAAGGTTGAAAAGTTCAAGGGGGCCGAATACTTTCGCAAAGGCACTGTACATACAATATCTACAACGTAAGCGACAAAAAGGTAATAGGGATGCAAGGAAGGGAACCACAACTGGGTACAAGAGCAGGAAGCAAGGCAGAGGGGTGCAGGACGGATCAGGGTACAGGAAGGCTCAGGATAGGTATTGGGCACAATCTGGTAGCAAGGAGGCGATCAGACAGGGTAGTGACGCCCTGGGGGAAGGGAGGAGCAGCCTTAAATATCCACCAGGCAGCTGGAGCCAAGTGTGGCTGATCAGAACCTGCTGGCGGACACTGGAACTGCAGCCATCGGCCCGGTGAACCCCAGTGCCACTAGTAGGTGAACTCAACCCCAACAGTTAGTAATCACAGAAATGTTCCTAAGTGTTACCCTACCAGCAGGGGTGTGCACGGGCATGCCCCCCCCCCCCCCGTCCATCGCTGCCTCCTCTATCCATGAGTCTGGCCCCATTCAGGAAACCGGCGCATGGACTTCAATGTAGAGGGGCTGATTTTTTTGAAGCACCGATTAGAGCCAGGGGCTCTTATAGGCTTCAATACAGGGTGGGCTCGGGTTGCGGAGAGTGCGTTCTGAGCCAACCCAGGTGTATTACAACAGCAAATCAATATTCGCTTTTGTAACACTGATCCTCCCCCCGGGCCAGTCAGGAAGCGGGTTTTGACACCAGCCTTCCAATTGGCTGGAAG
>NW_027507758.1:13715297-13740910 GCF_037356315.1 Lithobates pipiens | reverse complement strand
AAATGACAATGCCCCTCTAAGAGCTATGGGCAATGACTTGGAGACAGGTGGGGGGCTGGGGGGCTATCTTCCCCTCACTCGTCTCCATGTCAGGCCAGGGACAGGTCCAGATCGCCGTCACGGACCTGGCTCCTAACTGTTTTAGCTGGCTCCTACATTCCAAGCAAATTTGTCAAACCCTGGGTTAACCTGTTAGTTTAAACTCTGAATGAATGAATGAATGAATGAATGAATGAATGAATTAAATACTTGTATAGCGCACAATGTGAACTGAATCGCCTCTAGGCGCTGTGGCGAGCTTTGATCATCTGCTAAAAGAGGAAGGTCTTAAACTCTGTATTTACAGACTGTAGCGGTTTTCCTATAAAGCATACATATAAGAAAATATCGCTTGCATAAGCGGTTTTAGAGTCCATTCACACAGGGGCAACACGACTTCCAGTGAGACTTTGGGAGGCAACTTGGACACGACTTGGGTATGAATCGCAACACGACTTGAAGCAACTTACAAGGCAACCTGAAGTTGCCTCCAGGACAGGGGGCTTTGCCATTGGCCAATCACATTATAATCAGCTCTGTGGGGGGGGTTTGCCTAGAAAACTATTTTTACTTCCTGGAAAGTTGCTTCAGTTAAGACAGGAGATAGGACTTGGAGGCGACTTCCATTGAAATCAATGGGTACAATTTGCCTAGAAGTCAGATTGAAGTAGTACAGGAACCTTTTCTGAAGTCGGAGCGACTTCAGTAGTGTACATTAAAGAGGAAGTAAACTCTAATGAGTTTACTTTCTCTGATTCCCAGCAAAGGTAAAGCATAATGGTCTACTATGCATCGCATCGCATCGCATAGTAGTCCATTATGTGTCACTTACGTGACACAGGAGCCAGCGATGTCACCGCTGTCCCCTGTAGTCCGGCGCATCCATCTTCTTGGTGGGTCTCGCTGCTCCGCCGCTGTCATTCGGCGAAGCCGCGTTGATGTCACTCCCGCGCATGCGCACGGGAGCTGCCACTCGCGGCATATCGCCGTTGACCAGGCGCTCAGTGCGCCTGCGCGCCGCTGTCTACGGCGCATGCGCCGTAGACAGCGGTGCCTGTCTTTCAGCAAATATCTCCTATACCGTGTAGGTTTAGGAGATATTTCTTGGATCTACAGGTAAGCCTTAATCTAGGCCAGGGGTTGACAAATTTGCTTGGAATCTAGGAGCCAGCTAAAAAAGTTAGGAGCCAAGTCCGTGACGGCGATCTGGGACCTGTCCCTGGCCTGACATGGAGACGAGTGAGGGGAAGATAGCGCCCCCAGCCCCTCACCTGTCTCCAAGTCATTGTCCATAGCTATTAGAGGGACATTTTATTTGTTTTATTTTTTTCAAATGACGATTTTTTTTTAAATTGCATTTTAGTGTAAATATGAGATGTGAGGTCTCTCTGACCCCAGATCTCATATATAAGAGGACCTGTCATGCTTTTTTCTATTACAAAGGATTTTTACATTCCTTGTAATAGGAATAAAAGTGACACACATTTTTTTTTTTTAAAAGAACAGTGAAAAAAAATAAAAATAAAAGTTAAAAATAAGAAAAAAAAAAAATAATTTTAAATGCGCCCTGTCCCGCCAAGCTTGCGTGCAGAAGCGAACGCATATATGAAAGCAATGTTCAAACCACACATGTAAGGTATCACTGCGATCGGTAGAGTAAGAGCAATAATTCTAGCCCTAGACCTTCTCTGTAACTCAAAACGTGCAACCTGTAGAATTTTTTAAACGTCGCCTATGGAGATTTTAAAGGGTAAAAGTTTGTCGCCATTCCATGAGCGGGCACAATTTTGAAGCATGACATGTTGGGTATCAATTTACTCGGCGTAACATTATCTTTCACAATATAAAAAAAATTGGGCTAACTTTACTGTTGTCTTATTTTTTTTTATTAAATAAATTATTTTTTCCCCAAAAAAAGTGCGCTTGTAAGTACGCTGTGCAAATATGGTGTGACAGACATTATTGCAACGACCACCATTTTACTCTCTAGTTTGTTAGAATAAAAAAGAAAAAAAAAGTGCGTGTGTGTATGTATGTATGTATGTATGTAATGTATGTATGTATATGTGTATATATATATATATATACATATACATATACATACACACATACACACATACATATATATATATCACACATACATATATATGTATGTATATATGTATGTAATGTTTAGGTTTTCTAAGTAAATGGAAGGAGATCTATTAGCATTAATGGTTGTAATTCCAACGGCCACCACAAGATGGCCCCAGATTCCAGAAGGAATAGGATCACAGAAGGGAATAGCTAGCATCACAGAAGGCCTCAAAGCCGGGGGCTCAATTACCGGCCGCCGGCGGCGCGGCCCGACGCAATCACGCTGGGGGGGTCCACGGAGACAGGATACCCCCAGCTGTGTTGCCCCAGGCGCCAGTCGCTAATTCTAGTCGCCAATGCGACCTGGCGCCCGGGTTTTGTCGAGCCCTGATCTAGGCTCACCTGTATGTCAAAGTGTGTTATAAGGGTTTACAACACTTTAAGACGGCTCTCATTCACTTACATTGATTTTATCATTTAAAGAGAAATTGTGACCTGCCCCAATCCTGGTAGAACATTGACTTGCCTCCATCCCTAAAATTAGGTAAAACGTGTAGAAAATTGGAATGGGACTTTAAATGAGGCAAGTCAATCATTAATCAGTTGTTTTTAATGCCTAAATAATAAGGTCATATTGCAACATATTCCAAGGCAGCACAACTATATCAATAATTTAATAATACATACAATACTACCGTAATCGCAAGATTTGCATAGTAATATTTGTATAAAGTATTTAATATAATTGATCATTGGACAAGATGATACAGTCGATAAAAATAATAAACCATACAGAAGGATGCCCGCCCACCCGACGCAGAGGCGTACCTCCAACGTAACACTACCTCCTACAGCACAGCGTCAAATGATGCTGCGTGCAGAGCGTGTTGCCATGACACCAATGCGCCGAGGTCACGTCCCACCCCCGTCAGGCAAAGAGATGGGCGGGGGATGCATCGGACTCCTGAAGATCGGTACAAAACCATGAAACGCGTAGAGTTAACATCTAATGGATGCCTTAATTTTCTTACATAATTATTAAATCTATTGTTCTGTTGATTCTTTATATATATAATTATAATAAGCTTTTCTTTTATGAACACCGGGGGGGGGGGGGGGGGGGGGGGGGGGGGAAGGTAACTGCTAAACATTTTTTGTAGTCAAGTTAACCGAAAATAACTCATATTAATTATTTGTATCCTTATTTTGAGCTAGAAGGCAGAGTTTTGTGCTTCCTTCTATATTTCTCAGTATTTGCATTCCACCAGTATTTTTTTTTTTTAAGGTTATTTACAATATTCAGTAGCTCAAGCTGATGTTCACAAACTCTAAATATTTGAACAGTAAGAGGTTTAAAATGCCCAAATGTAGAAAACAGATAACCAAAAAATTGAATAGCTTCATTTTAGAAAATACGTGTGTCCCCTTTTCCCTCCGACTCGAGATGGAGTTAAAAAAAAATAAAAAAATGCAACAAACTTTTTTTTATAGTTAGGTTACCATAAAATATCTCATTAAATATGTTTATTCTCCTTTTTATATAGAATGCAGAGTCTTGGGCTTCCCTCTCTAGTCTACAGTATTTCCATCCTACCATTTTCTTTTGTAAATTATGAATAAATGTTCAGTAGCTCAAGCTGACGTTCACAAACTAATTGCATGAGCAGTGAGCGTTTAAAAATATCTAAATGTCAAAAGTAGATAAAAAAAATAAATAAAAAGAAGAAGACCAAAAATTATGATAGCTAACTTTAAAAAAAAAATATGTGGGTCCCTTTTCTGTCTCCCTCAAAACGGAGTTGAAAAAAAATAAAAAATAAAAAAGGTAACTGTTAAACTTTTTTTTTTTTTTAAAATAGTTACCATAAAATATTACATATTACATTTTTATTCTGCTTTTTAGCTAGAAGGCAGACTTTTGGGCTTCCTTCTATATTTTCCAGCATTTCCATTCCACCAGTTTGTTTTAAAAAGGTAATTAACAATGTTCAGTAGCTCAAGCTGACATTCACAAACTCTAGATGTATGTATGAAAAGTGAGCGGTTTAAAATGCCTGAATGTAGAAAAAGGATTAAAAAAAAAAAAAAAAATTATACCAAAAACGATGATAGTCTCCTTTTAGAAAATATGTGGGTCCCTTTTCCCTAAAAATGGGAATAAAGTATTTTTTTTTTTATAGTCAAGTTACCATAACTTATTGCATATTAATATTTATTCTGCTGTTTATATAGAAGGCAGAGTTTTGGGCTTTCTTCAATAATTTCCAGTAAGTTTTTTTTGCATTTTTTTAAAGTTATTAACAATGTTCAGTAGCTCAAGCTAACATTCACAAGCTCTAGGGAAGAGAACCAGAGCTTGAGGGGATTCGGCAGGGGTCAGAGGCGGCGGAGCGGCATGACGTCACGACGTCATGACGTAGGCAGCTGAGAGCGTCTTCTTCCACGACCCGTCCTCCCGTATCTCCACCGTCCCGTCGGAGCCTTGCGGGGAGCCGATGGAAATCCCCTCGCCCGCCCGTCAGCCTGCTACCTCAGAGCGCGAGCCCCGCGATTTGCCATCTCTTCCTCGGGAGCTGCGCTAGCCGACGGCCCGAACAGATATCTGGCGCTCTGTAGCAACATGCCACCGTCTGGGTTGCATAGGGGGGATAGTCAGCAGAGGTAATAGAGGAAACAGAGGTATCTCACAGTTCCTCCCCCCGGACCGACCAAGTATGGTGAGTGTTTACGGTCCTAGGCTATTGCTTCAGTTCCAGCAAAAATTAAATAAGACAACAGGACCAGGTGAGGTAAGCAGATTTTTGGCGTTTGCTGTGCGGAGCAGAAAGCAATCTCACGAAGGAAGGGAAGATAATCTGTACATGCCACTGTGCCCCTCCTAATAGTTGTTCTATTGCATGATTGCCTATAATGTGTTAAATTGGAGATTGGTTATGTGACCACAGAGAAGTGTATATGACCTAGCAACATGGGATGGTAAAAAGTGAAGCAGTCATGGTTATGCCAAAGGATGTGATAAAGCGTGAGAAACGACTTTAAATTATATTAACCTGATTTTGCAGCAATTTATCTGGTCCCCTCGCAAAACTCCTGCAGCGATTACTAGTATTAGCGGTACACCGGACTATAATACAGCCGTTTATCACACAATAACCTATTTAGGTAACTGATTTTGCAGCATAGTCCCCGCTACATATTTAGATACCTGTCTCTGCTTAATTTGCAATAATCAGCGATATTATTGACTTTCCCTCTTCTTAACCTGATAGAGGCACCCCATAGTGCCTCCCTCCCGGATCGACCATGCATTTTGAGTGTGTATGGCCCTAGGATACAGCTCCAGCTCCGGCAAAGTTAAAACAGCAAGACGACATGGCCAGGAGAGGTAAGCTGATTTTGGTGTTTGTGGAGCGGAAAGTAATCGCATGAAGGAATGGAAACAGATAAGAGAGGTCCTAGGAAGGAGTCCCAGGCTTAACTGAGCTACTAAATGGTCATTTCCAATGAGACAACTGAAGGAGGTAGGAGAAAATTTTTATATGCTACTGTTCTCCCCTTGCTCCTGAAAAATCTGCTATTATACAAACGCCGAGTATTATAAGTGAATCAATTGGACTATTGTATGGTTGCCTATAATATGTTAAACTGGAGATTGGCTTTTTGACTACAGAGAAGTGTATATGACCCAGCAACACGGGATGGTAAAAAGTGAAGCAGTAATTGTTATGCCAAAGGATGTGATAAAGCGTGAGAAGCGTTTTTAAATTATATCAACCTATTTTTACAGCAGTTTACCTGGTCCCCTCGCAACCTCTGCAGCGATTATTAGTTCTAGTGGCATGCTGGACTATTATATGGCTGATTTCCACTAAATAATCTACTCAGGCTACTGATTTTTGCAGCATAGACCTCGCTACATATTTATGCACTTATTTCTGCTAATATCTGCAATAATCAGCGATAGTACTGACTTAAAGTTGCATTTCCTCCGCTTCAATGGATATATCTTTGTAATACTTGAAAAACCTTCGGATAAATTGAGCTACTAATTGATTGCCCCTTGTGGGACAATTGAAGGAGTAAGGAGATAATTTTTTTTTTTTTTTTGTATGCCGCTGTTTGCCCCGGATATTTGAAATATTTGTTATTATACAACACTATAAGTGAATTGGTCGGACAACTGAAAGGCTGCCTATTTCGTGTTAAACTGGAGGTGGACTGCCTGACCACAGAGAAATGTACAGGGCCCAATAATAGGGGATTGTAAAGGTTAAAAAGTGAAGTAGTAATTGATATGCCAAAGGAGGTGAGATAGCGTGGGTAGCGACTTTAAATAATATCAACCAGGAGTATAAGTCGCATGAAAGAAGTGGGTAATTACCCATATTCATATCCCTTTGACCCTACCTTACCTTACCTTACCTACCGGGCATATATGGTTAAAGTGAGCAGAAGAGGACATAACTGACTCTCCTTACATTTAACATCAGAGAGCTTGGACTGGACGAAAATTAAGCCGATAGAATGTGAGGTCGCAGAAGACCGCTGGTTCCAACAATAAGTAACAATACCAACATTAATTGGGACTGTAATAATTAACATCACCCGGGACTGGGACTCTTTGGGTAGGAAGTGGGAAGTCCAGACTTGAAGCCTAGATTTGAACAAAATGAAAGGCAAGACAAAAGCAGGGAAAAATATACCGCCGGTGGCCAGTCCGGGAGGTATTCAGCGGTATATGGCACACATGGCTAATACGCCAGAGGAAGGACAAGGCAGCCCAAAAACAGGATCAACACGTAGATCAGGGTTAAATAGACAGAAGGGGTTAGAAGAAGGTAAAACTAGCAGATTAACAAGAACTCAACAAGAAAGGGAGGAAACGAGAGAGATAGAAATGGGGACAGAAAGGGTAGGAGCTGCTTCCCCTGTACTGCAGGAAGTAGAAACAGCCACAATTAAGGAGATGTTAACGGATATGTTCGCCAAAATGGAGGAGTCAATAAGGGCGGAGATAGCAGGAGTAAGGGCAGACATAGGACAGGTATTAGGAAGAGTAGAGGAATTGGAGGATAGGTTGGATAAACAGGATATAAGGTTGGATGGGTTAACAGAACAAGTGGTACACCTGCAGAGAACAAATATAAATCTCCAGTATAGAATTGAAGATCAGGAAAATAGGGGGAGGAGAAAGAATGTGCGTATCAAAGGAATCCCGGAGAAATATAACTCCGGGACTCTGGGAGATACATTACAAAAGCTTTTTAATCCCCTGTTAGAGAGGGACCCCTCGGAACCGTTAAAACTGGAGCGAGTTCATAGGATCTACAGGGGGAGGATGGCAGGAGAAGAGGCCCCAAGAGACGTAATAGCAAGATTCCACTATGCAAAGGAAAAGGAGCAAATAATGGGGAGGCTGAGGACGCATCCAGAACTGTCCCTGGATGGGGCAGGACTGCAGGTGTTCTCAGACCTAGCCCCAGAAACATTAAGGAGAAGGAGATTACTAAAACCCCTAACTCAACAGATGTCTTCCTTGGGAGTTGTGTATCAATGGGGTTTTCCAGCCTGTTTAAAGGGGAAAAAGGATGGTCGCTCAGCAGTACTACGCTTTCCGGAAGATATCAGAGCTTTCTGCGATAGGCTGGAAATACCCCAGCCCCTATTACCAGGGTGGGGAACTGAAGTTAGAGAGGAAGGACTGACCCAAAGGAGAGCAGAATGGAAGAGGGGGCGCGGGGCAGACCCTAATGGCAGGGAAACAGTTTGAAGCTAATTTAAGAGTAGGTGAGAGGGAGGGAGAATGAGGGGATGGTGGAGAGTGGGGGGGGCGAGGGGGGGGGGGAGCTCTTGTAGGCCTACTAAATGTGAGCCACCTAGGTAAATATGGGAAGGAAAAAGACACCTCAAGGTGATGTGTCGACCCCATATGATCAACGCAGAAAGGGGGGTTCTCCGAACAGCGTTACGGAGAGGGGTGGGAGGGAGGGGGGGAGGTTTGGGAAAATTTGTATTTTTTTTTTGTTGGTTTGTCAATCCCGACCTGTCCCCTCGAAAAATGTCTCTCGGTCGGCGGAGGTCGTGAAAAGAAAATAATATTTTATATCTAATGACATTAATGTGATAACATATAATGTGAGGGGGTTAAATACAAGAGAAAAAAGATTTAGAATCAATGAGGAATTGCATTTCCTGAAGGGGAATGTAATTTGTTTACAGGAGACGTACATAACCAGTACCCCTGGAATTAAAATGACATCAGTACAATTTCCAGTGTGGTATTATGGAGATTCACCATCGGCCCATTCTAGAGGAGTAGCCATTGGTTTTGATAGACAATTGAAATTTGACTTCCAAGACCGCTTAACCGACCCAGAAGGCAGATTTCTGTTTTTAAAGGGAAAAATAGGAGCAATACAATATACAATAGCAAATATCTATGCTCCAAATAGGAACCCAGATAGATTCTTAAAGAATATCGTAATAAAACTAGAGGAATTCAGAGAGGGCTTGGTAGTCCTAGCAGGTGACCTAAATTGGTGCCTGGATCCAAGGATGGATTCTTCGGGGGGGGGGTCTTAAGAGCGACGCAGCAGAGATATAGGGGGGTAATTAAAGCATTTTCAAAGGCCCAGCTTTTGGATGCTTGGAGGATTAGCCATCAAAAAGAGCGGGACTACACTCATTTCTCAGCGGTCCATAAAACTTTTTCGAGATTGGATTATGTCTTTATAGAACATCGACTAGTGCCCAACCTGATAAAAGTGGAGATTAAGCCCATTACCTTATCAGACCATGCTCCAATAGTTGCCCAAATAGAAACGCAGGAAGGGACAGAGAGGGAGAAGATCTGGAGAATAAATGATTCTCTAATACAGGAACAAGGGACAAGTCGACAAATCGAGAAAGACCTGATCGATTTTTTTGAACTTAACGATACGCAGGAAATATCTAGAGCGACCCTTTGGGAAGCACATAAGGTAGTAATAAGGGGTAGGTTAATTGGGATCGGAGCAGGAATAAAGCAGGAAAAACAGAAAAGGAAGACCCAACTATATAACGAGATAGAACAATTGGAACAGAAAACTAGACCTAAAGGGTTACAGGAGAATCAGGATCTACAAAAAAAAAAAAAGAGAGTTAGAAGAGCACTTGGATCAGGACAGGAGAATAAGGTTTCACGAGATAAATAAGGAACGATACCTATGGGGCAATATGCCAGGTAAATGGCTCGCAAGAAGGGTCAAGGAGCAAAAAAGTAGGACTTTTATTCCTAAAATAAGAAATAAGGAGGGGGAGCTGAAATTTGCGACACCAGAAATAGCTGAGAATTTCCATATATACTATAGTACCCTGTATAAATTAGGAACAAATGGTAAAGGAAGAAAAAGGAAAGAAGCGATTAGGAAATATCTCAAGAAGCTTGAGTTCCCAAGAGAAGAGAGAGAGGAAATGGAGGCCCTAGAGGCCCCCATCTCACCTATGGAAGTGGAGAGAGCAATAAAGAAAATGCCACTGGGGAGTAGCCCTGGCCCAGATGGGTTTTCTAGTAGGTATTATAAGAGATATAAGACCCTGTTAGTCCCAATATTATGTGAATACTTTAATGCAGTGGGAGAGGGCCTAGTGTTTCGTAAAGAAGCGCTCTTGGCCCATATTTCCCTAATTCTGAAAGAGGGTAAGGATCCAGAAGCGTTGGAGAGTTATCGCCCAATATCACTTTTGAATGTAGACATAAAAATATATGCAAAAATAATAGCCGATAGGTTAAAGGTTCTTTTACCAACATGGGTCCACGCTGATCAGGCGGGATTCGTGCAGGGACGAGATGGAAGGGATAACTCGGTGAAATCCATCATTCTGATCCAAGAGGCACATAAAGAGAAATGCCCGACAGTGCTGATGTCAATTGACGCCGAAAAGGCCTTTGACAGGCTAGATTGGGAGTTTATGTACGAAACCCTAAGTTATAAGGGGGTAGGGGAGAGAATGATGAGATGGATCAAGGCATTATATACTCACCCAATGGCCAGAATAAGGGTTAACGGATCCCTGTCTTGCCCCCTAGAGTTGTTCAACGGGACGAGACAGGGATGCCCGCTCTCTCCGCTGCTATTTGTTTTGAGCCTAGAACCCCTCTTGGTGGCAATACGTAGGAATCAGGATATCCAGGGTATCAGGGTGGGGGGGATGGAATATAAACTATCCGCATTTGCAGATGATGTGTTGTTATATATAACTAATCCAAGAACTTCTATCCCCCCGATCCTGAAGGAACTGGAGTATTATGGAAGACTCTCAAACTTTAAAATAAACCTCACGAAGACAGAGATCTTAAATTTGAATATATCAGAGGAAGAACAGAGTGCCCTAGCATCAAGCTTACCATTTAGATGGTGTAAGGGGGAGTTGAAGTATCTCGGGATCAATTTGACCCCACAGAGACAAGGTCTCTATGAGCCAAATTACATCCCGCTCCTAAATAAAATTAAAAAAATAATGTATAACATGAGGTTTAAAGCAGTATCCTGGATGGGTAGAGTAAATGTAATAAAAATGATTATTCTCCCTATTATAAACTACACATTTCAAATGATCCCTGTTCCGATCCCAATGTGTTTCTTTAAGAAATTAAAAACATTAATGATCACTTTTGTATGGCCCCTGAAACGAGCTCGTATACCATATAAAGTCTTAGTAAGGGGAAAAGACAAGGGAGGAGTAGCATTACCAGATGTTAAGAAATATTATGAGGCAATAATAGTAGCTAGAGTCGTAGATTGGATATATAACCAGAAGGAAAAGGGTTGGGTAAACTTGGAAATGAGACTGAGTGGAGTGCCGCTAGAAAAAATGGTATGGATACCATCTGATCAGCGGAACTTAGGAGAAAACACGAGTAATTTAACGAGACACACATTAAGAGTATGGGATAGTATCAATAGGGCACATAAATGGACTCACAACTCACCGTTAATGTCACTTTTGGACACAGATAATTTTTTACCAGGGAAAGAGGAACGTTTATATTTTAGTAGATGGGCAAGTAAAGAGGAAATAAAATTAGGAGAAATTATTAAAGGGAATAGGTTGTACACATATATGGAACTAATACAAGAGTGGGGACAAAAACCATTGGATAAATGGAGGTACACCCAAATTTCACACTTTGCACAGAGTTTACCAGGTCCACTGCGGGGATTAGAGTCTCTGAGACCTTTGGAGAATTTATTGAAAGACAATAAGTGTTTGGTTCGAAAAGTATCAAAAATTTATAAAATATTAAGACAAGAAAACGACTTAGAATTCCCGAGATTTTTAGGGAAATGGGAAGAAGATTTAGGGGCACTAAGGAATGATGAACATAGGATAAAAATATGTAGGCTCACCCACACATTAACAAGAGAAGTCCGTATGATAGAGATGTCGTATAAATTACTATCAAGATGGTATATGACTCCTAAAAGCATGCAGAGGTTTACAGGGGCACAGCAGGCATTGTGTTGGAGGGAGTGTTCGGAAGAGGGCTCCCTCTTACATATATGGTGGAGTTGCCCTAAAATATCCCTGTTCTGGGATAAAATTTTAGAAATTATAAACCTAGTGGCACAAAAGAAAATAAAGAAAAACCCCTGGACATGTCTCTTTCACGACACTGAACTAGGAATAATACAATATAGGAATACGATAGTCCCACACCTCCTCAATGCCGCCAAGATATTGATTCCTCGTTATTGGAAATCCAAACAAATTCCAAGAATTATGGAATGGGTTCAGAGGGTTGAACAAACGAGGAAAATGGAGGAATCATTGTATAAACTACAAAACATAGAGGAAAAAGATCAAGGGGAGTGGCAACATTGGCTGGCACTGTTGGAGAGGGAGGACTATCGTGAAATGTTTGAGGGCTAAGGGGACAGAGAGGGAGAGGACGTGGGATTGATTTTTTTTTTTTTTTTTTTTTTGGGGGTGGGGGGGGGGGGGTCAAAAATTAGGGAGTGTAATGTAATTGTGAGTAGTCTATTTATAGGCAAATGAATGTAAAATTATTTATTAAATGAGAAAGATAAAGGAAAAGTAAAAGAAAAATTTTGCCACAATGATGTCAAAAGGATTTAGCGGAGATATGAACAGTGAGCTGATTATACTCCGGAAGGATAAAGTATTGGACTGAGATGGCAATGAAAAAAAAAAAAAAAAAAAAACATTCACAAGCTCTAGATGTATGTATGAGCAGTTTAAAATGCCTAAATGTAGAAAATAGATTAAAAATGACCAAAAAAAAAAAAAAAAAAGGTTTCTGATCTTGTAAAGCAGACATGGAGAAAGGTTTGGTATTGCGCATCCAGAGAACACCTGTTAATCCCTTTACACCCCAGTAACCCACACGTGTGGCAGCAAAAAGCTGCGCTTTACTGCCCACACGCCATTTGCATCGCTGGGAGGGCAGCGTTAATTGGATTTGCCGGTAGCGCGACTGAGAAAACATAAGTAGCCATCGGGACCAACTACTGCGACAGCCAATCACAGTGGTCACACGATCGCCGATCCTTCCCACCCCCCCTGGGCATTAACTTTTAAAAGGGGACACCAGGGCAGGCAGGAAGGGGTTAGACTGACTACAGCCCTACAACACAGGAATCCTGTGGTGCCAAAGTGACCGGTGCTGGCAAATGTGACACATTGCCCGTATTATCAGTGCATCAAATCTATACGGGAGACATACATTTCCCAATGAACAACGGTAAAGTCAGATGTTAGAAGATTAGAGGCAAATGTGACCAAAATGGGAAAACAGATGAGTGAATGGAGCTTGCAATTAATAAAGAACTGGTTGTTCATGCACGCTCTGGTCATGTAATCTCCCCTGTGTCAGCTGCAGGAAAGAGGAGAGAGAGCCTTAGCAATGGCGGTGACATCACCCATAGGGCTCCCATGTCCCAGCTGTTGTCAGTGCTCCCTCCTCTCCCCTGCAGCTGCCACTGGCTAACTCATGGAAGGCAAGATCATGGGACAGGACCAAAGCAGCCTAAAGGTAGGCAAGTACATGCAGTGGCAAAAAATTTTATTTGATCCCCTGTAGATTTTGTAAGTTTGCCCGCTTACAAAGAAATGAAGGGTCAACAATTTGTATCATAGGTGTATTTTATATTATATAGAGAGACAGAATATCAACTAAAAATCCATAAAAAAACACATCAGCCAGAATACTGAAGATGGATCGTGGATGGGTCTTCAAAAAAGACGATGACCCAAAACATACCGCCAAGGCAACAAAGGAGTGGCTCAAAAAGCAGCACATTAAGAGGCTCAGTTACACTGGCTTCGGCTTCACACATTAACGGCTGGTTTGCACTTGCTGCTAAACAATGCTTCGGACACAATTTGTTAAAGTTCTCAACGCTAGTCAAAGCCTGTCACTAAATAAAATGGTTAGCTTACAGTCCTGTTTTCAAAGGCTTCTGTTTGCTTGGGCTTTGCTTCAAAAATGATACCCCGTGTCGCTTTAGTGGTGCTTCAAAGAGTCTTCAAAGCCTCCATAGAACTTTATGGCAAAGCTTGCTTGAAGACCCACCAAAGCCTCACCAAAGCACCAAGTTCATCAAAGCTCCACAAACCCCACCAAAGACTCGTCGAAGCCCCACCAAAGACGCGTCGAAGCCCCACCAAAGACGCGTCGAAGCCCCACCAAAGACGCGTCGAAGCCCCACCAAAGACGCGCCGAAGCCCCACCAAAGACGCGCCGAAGCCCCACCAAAGACGCGCCGAAGCCCCACCAAAGACGCGTCGAAGCCCCACCAAAGACGCGTCGAAGCCCCACCAAAGACGCGTCGAAGCCCCACCAAAGACGCGTCGAAGCCCCACCAAAGACGCGTCGAAGCCCCACCAAAGACGCGTCGAAGCCCCACCAAAGACGCGTCGAAGCCCCACCAAAGACGCGTCGAAGCCCCACCAAAGACTCGTCGAAGCCCCACCAAAGACTCGTCGAAGCCCCACCAAAGACTCGTCGAAGCCCCACCAAAGACTCGTCGAGGCCTCATTGAAGCCCCAAGCAAAAGTCTGTGTAAACAGTACAGTAAGCTAACCATTTTATTTAGTGACGGGGCTTTGATTGGCATACAGACAGCTTTAACAAAGCCTGTCCGATGCAAAGTTTTGAAGCAAGTGTTAGCTAGCCCTAAAAGGTCACAGAGATATAAAATGTATGGAGGGAACCGAAATTGCGCGTTGCCAAGAAACAGCCAAAAAAACCTTAAGGATTTATAGAAGATCTGTAGAGAAGAGTGGACCAAAATCCCTCCCGAGATGTGTGCAAACCTGGTCACCAACTACAAGAAACGTTTAACCTTTGTTTCTCCACCAAGTACGAAGTCATGTTTTGGGGATCACATACTTATTTTACTCACTGAGCTGCAACTCAATTTATAACATTTGTATTGTGTTTGTTTTTCTGGATTGGTGGTTGATATTCTGTCTCCATCATATAAAATACACCTATGATAAAAAAAATTATAGATTTTTAAAAACTAGTTAGGTTTAGGCTGGAATTTTACTTTAAGCTAATAAAATGTTGAGGGTTTGATATTGCTTTACAGGCAAAGAGCAAAAACATCCCAATTCACTTCAATCCATGAATTACCAAGTGCTACAACTTGGCGGGAAGTTAAACTTCACCACGAAGAGCGCATTTCTAAGCACAACTTTTTTTTTGTACTCATCTGCAAAAACACAAGCTGGCTCATTAGGGCCGAGGATGCAACACCCGGGGGGCTCTCATGACGAAATCCCCTCTGAACCTCAGTCATTTGTGCCCGTTTTAGCCGATGTGCCGATGTCCTACCACAACAGCGATTCCGGCAAAGGCCTGACAGGGATGTTAAAACCTCAATAGACGACTCTGTCAGGCGCTGCTGCCACTCAGCATGGATAATTAGAAAGCTCGCTAGAGGTTATGAACGCCTGGCACTAAGCGAGGGATGGCGGGAGCAGAGCAGGTTGGGGGGGGGAGGGGACGACGAGTGCTCAGCAGCCAAAAGTCAAAAAAGACACCTGGAGACAGCGGCGGGGAAAAAAAAAAAAAATCAGTCCGCAGGTGCTTAGAACGGGCAAACTTACGTAGAAAATTTTTAATGACTTTCACTTTCCCCCGGGGAGCAGCAGCTGAGCAACTTTCCATCATCACTTCTTAAATAATATTCAGGTCCGCAGTCTAGTTTTCATGGCAGACTGAACAAGCCGACCGTTCGATAAAAACAGACGCGCTCCTTTGAGTCCTCCCCGTGCCTCGTGGGAATAGTACGAGGCTCAGATCTATTTTCAAGTTTCCCAAAAAAATTACTGGCGGTGCAAGTTACGGAAACAAAACCACCTTCTCTGAGTGACCCTGCTGTGGATAATTCCAACCAATTAATGTGGGGGGGTGTCTCCTAAAAACAATATCAATGAGATGAATTCATCCTTTGAGGTCAACTCAAAATTGGGGAATAAAAAAAATAAAAAATAAATAAAAAAGTGGCAAGTGAAGTCTAAGAGATGAAATACAGTTTCGCTGCAGTCTGTTACTGCAATGCAAGTTAATGTGCGTTACACGTGACATTCACTCTGAACGGCACCCCAATGCACGAAGGCAGCGATCTCCAAACTGCCGCCCTTTGCTTGCCTTTATCCAGCCTTTGGGGCACTATTCCTCCCACTGATACCAACAATAGGGCACTATTCCTCCAATCGACAACAACGATGGGGCACTATTGCTTCCACTAACACCAATGATGGGGCACTATTTCTCCTAGTGACACCAACAATGCGGCTAGCCCTCCAGATGATACAAACGATGGGACACTATTCCTACCACCGCCACCAAACAATAGAGCACTATTTCTCCTAGTGACACCAACAATGGGGCACTATTCCTTCCACCGACACCAACAATGGGACACTATTTCTCCCACTGACTTCAATGACTGGGAAAATATTTCTCCTATGGATTCCAATGACGGGACAATATTCCTCCCACTGACTCCAACGATGGAGCACTATTCGTCCCACTGACTCCAACGATGGGACACTATTCGTCCCACTGACTCCAACGATGGGACACTATTCGTCCCACTGACTCCAACGATGGGACACTATTCGTCCCACTGACTCCAACGATGGGACACTATTCGTCCCACTGACTCCAACGATGGGACACTATTCGTCCCACTGACTCCAACGATGGGACACTATTCGTCCCACTGACTCCAACGATGGGACACTATTCGTCCCACTGACTCCAACGATGGGACACTATTCGTCCCACTGACTCCAACGATGGGACACTATTCGTCCCACTGACTCCAACGATGGGACACTATTCGTCCCACTGACTCCAACGATGGGACACTATTCGTCCCACTGACTCCAACGATGGGACACTATTCGTCCCACTGACTCCAACGATGGGACACTATTCGTCCCACTGACTCCAACGATGGGACACTATTCGTCCCACTGACTCCAACGATGGGACACTATTCGTCCCACTGACTCCAACGATGGGACACTATTCGTCCCACTGACTCCAACGATGGGACACTATTCGTCCCACTGACTCCAACGATGGGACACTATTCGTCCCACTGACTCCAACGATGGGACACTATTCGTCCCACTGACTCCAACGATGGGACACTATTCGTCCCACTGACTCCAACGATGGGACACTATTCGTCCCACTGACTCCAACGATGGGACACTATTCGTCCCACTGACATCAACGATGGGACACTATTCGTCCCACTGACACCAACGATGGGGCACTATTCGCCCCTCAGACCAACGATGGGGCACTATTCCTCCCACTGACACCAACGATGGGGCACTATTCCTCCCACTAACGATAGGGCACTATTCCTCCCACTGACTCCAACGATGGGACACTATTCGTCCCACTGACTCCAACGATGGGACACTATTCGTCCCACTGACTCCAACGATGGGACACTATTCGTCCCACTGACTCCAACGATGGGACACTATTCGTCCCACTGACTCCAACGATGGGACACTATTCGTCCCACTGACATCAACGATGGGACACTATTCGTCCCACTGACACCAACGATGGGGCACTATTCGTCCCACTGACTCCAACGATGGGACACTATTCGTCCCACTGACATCAACGATGGGACACTATTCGTCCCACTGACACCAACGATGGGGCACTATTCGCCCCTCAGACCAACGATGGGGCACTATTCCTCCCACTGACACCAACGATGGGGCACTATTCCTCCCACTAACGATAGGGCACTATTCCTCCCACTGACTCCAACGATGGGACACTATTCGTCCCACTGACTCCAACGATGGGACACTATTCGTCCCACTGACTCCAACGATGGGACACTATTCCTCCCACTAACGATAGGGCACTATTCCGCCCACTGACACCAACGATGGGGCACTATTCCTCCCACTGACTCCAACGATGGAGCACTATTCGTCCCACTGACTCCAACGATGGGACACTATTCGTCCCACTGACTCCAACGATGGGACACTATTCGTCCCACTGACTCCAACGATGGGACACTATTCGTCCCACTGACTCCGATAGGACACTATTCGTCCCACTGACTCCAACGATGGGACACTATTCCTCCCACTAACGATAGGGCACTATTCCGCCCACTGACACCAACGATGGGGCACTATTCCTCCCACTAACGATGGGGCACTATTCCTCCCACTGACACCAACGATGGGCCATTATTCCTCCCACTGACACCAACGATGGGGCACTATTCCTCTCCCCAATACCAATTGTGGTAATGTTTACTCCCACTGATGCCAGGAAAATTTCCACGCCCGCTGGCCATAGTTCGGCCCCCCCTAAAATCTGAAAGACAATAAACTGGCCTTTTGTTTAGAAGATTTGAGGACCTCTGCGCCAAGACAACAAAGCTTCAAGTCACACGTGTTGCAGCACATCACATTGGATGGCTGTGTTGCCAAAACTGGTGGACTTTTTTGTTGACTTGGCAGCTTATTTGAAAGGGTTGCCTTATTACAAAAGATAATTAATGCGCACAAAAGCACCCATGGCAATGCAACGCACCAGAGTCTGAATTGGCCTTTTGTCTTAAAGCCAAAACTTTGCTGAGGAAGGGTGAGAACCTAGGTCAGGTTTAAATACTCTTTCCGTAGCTTTGAGTAGCTTTTCCCCACCCAAAAACCAAATAAAATAGAAAGTTGGAACTACAGGTGAACTTATCCTTTCCATTTTCAATACATACTTTTTATTTTTAGGCTGGGCCATGATGCCGTTCACATTATCATGGCACAGAGGGGGTGCCATAAATATACACCGAGGTCCACATTTGTGACTCCGTGTACACTCCCACCAACAGTCTGGGAGTAAATGTGTTGGTGTATCAAAGGGGTAGTAAACGGCGCACACCTGCTGTTAATATGTGCAAAAAGCCAATCAAGAAAAAATCCAGTAGTTGAAATACCATAAAAACTAAATACGTGATGATCGGTGAATAAACAATAATTTCATGCCTAATAGAATATTCATTAAAAAGTGCCAGATATAATACAAAGTGTTATTTGTGGACCACAAAAATTACCAAAACATAATACTACAAAAAACAAAATTGTGTATATAAATTCAAATGTTAAAATCGCATTCCTAAATTGTATGCGATTTGAAAATCGCTGAGTGGAGCTATATTGCAAAAGTGTGTTAAAATTCAACAGCAGATAAAATAAAAACAAAAAATTCCATCAAATAACAATCTAATAATCCGTGCGATTCTGAAATCGCTAAGTGGAAATAAATTGTAAATATATAGTGCAAGTCCCACAGTATGATGTTATAAGCGGAGCCAGAAGTAAAAATCAGAAAGAAATAATAAAAAGTCTTTAAAATGGAACGGAAGTGACAAAAAGTGCTTCAGTGCTTCAAAATTTCCAGGATGATGACCGGTGCATTAATAGTAAAAATTCTCACTCACCAGCTCCCCATCCCCATATGGGGTTAATGCGCCTCCACAGTGTGAGCCCCTGTGTCGCTGCTATAAAGCTGGTCCGGTTTAAATATCCATGGAAATCCTCATGAAAGATAATAAAATGGGGCAGAACATAGTGTAATCCAGTTTAAAATAGTTTATTTAAATGTTAAAAACGCTACTCACATAAGTACAATGAAAACCGGCATTGAAATCATTCAAAACAGTGCTGTATATTTGAATTTGCCGCCTATGCCGCTGTATACGAGTGGAAACACCTGAGGCCACGCCCTACGCGTTTCGTCATCGGACGTCGTCTGGAGCGGCGATGACGATTTTTACTTCTGGCTCCGCTTATAACATCATACTGTGGGACTTGCACTATATATTTACAATTTATTTCCACTTAGCGATTTCAGAATCGCACGGATTATTAGATTGTTATTTGATGGAATTTTTTGTTTTTATTTTATCTGCTGTTGAATTTTAACACACTTTTGCAATATAGCTCCACTCAGCGATTTTCAAATCGCATACAATTTAGGAATGCGATTTTAACATTTGAATTTATATACACAATTTTGGTTTTTGTAGTATTATGTTTTGGTAATTTTTGTGGTTCACAAATAACACTTTGTATTATATCTGGCACTTTTTAATGAATATTCTATTAGGCATGAAATTAGTGTTTATTCACCGATCATCACGTATTTAGTTTTTATGGTATTTCAACTACTGGATTTTTTCTTGATTGGCTTTTTGCACATATTAACAGCAGGTGTGCGCCGTTTACTACCCCTTTGATACACCAACACATTTTTAACCCCTCGGGGTGATTTTAATAGGTAGTGGCAGCCCCTGTCTTCACCACTAGGGCACTTATTCACTTATTTATTTTTATTTTAATTTACATTATTGTAATCACTTTTACACTTGATCACATTTTATCACTTTTAATAGATTTAGGGTCCATAGCGCACCTTTACCCCTTTTTTGACCTTTCCAGTCTGGGAGTAAAGTTTATGTAAGAAGAGACCAAGTCTGAAAATGTTTTTTTCCAGTTTAATTCCAGTGTTCACTAGGTTGTTAGGCCTAGGTGTGAAAATCACAACTCAGTATGGCGCTCATATTGAGAGTATGGAGGTTCCTGAGCACACAGGGGAAGCAGATAGGTACCAGTATAAATCCTCATTGTAATAATGCCTGCATTTCTATGGTGTATAATTTATTTTTTAGATACAATTTTGTTATAATTAGTTTACAATGAAATATTATTGCATATCACGCCTTTTATTATAGACTACATAGCCCAAAGTTCTTACCATCACACCAATATGACCTTGCAAGACAATCCCATTCCAAAACCATGGCCACCTTCCCCAAGACACTGTGCAGCAATAACCATCTCTACTCTTCTGACATTGCCTTCACTGAGACTTTGGAGTATTTCTGTAGGAAGGTTTGGCAATTCAGCAAAAAGCAGGTCAGGTACTTATGTTGATGAGAAGACCTGGCTCACCATTGACATACAAATGTATGCCAAAGGGTGTTCAGTAGGGTTGAGGTCAGGACACCCTCGTTTCTCCACACCAAACTGGTCAAACCATGTTCTTAGGGATCTAGCTTTGTACACGGGCACATTCATGGTGGAACAGAAAGGGGTCTTCACCAAACATTAGACACGTGCGATTCGTTGCGTACGAATCTCAAATTTGTACGAATTTTCCAAAATTCGTACGTTCGGGAGGATCCGAAATACGAATTGCCATGCATCCGAATTCTGTACACAATACGAACTTTTGTTTACGAATTTCGTATCAGTTGTCATCGCATCGACGACGACTCAGTCATTATGAGGGGCTCCCACCATCCCTGTGCTATGCTAACTTCCTCCTGGGGCTGTACCTCTGCTGTGCTCATTATGAGGGGCTCCCACCATCCCTGTGATGTGCCGACTTCCTCCTGGGGCTGCTTATTATGAGGGGCTCCCACCATCCCTGTGCTGTGCCGATTTCTTCCGGGTGCTGTACCTCTGCTGTGCATATTATGAGGGGCTCCCACCATCCCTGTGCTGTGCTGGCTTCCTCCTGGGGCTGCTTATTATGAGGGGCTCCCACCATCCCTGTGCTGTGCTGACTTCCTCCTGGGGCTGTACCTCTGCTGTGCTCAGTATGTCAGTACAGCACAGGAATGGTGGAAACCCCTCATACTGAGAACTCTCTTTCTCATCTAATGAAACTCCACATTTCGGATAGGAAATTCTTCAACGGAATTTCGTATTTTGAATAAAAACCAAACTTCCATCAGCATCGACTGTCATATTAAGGTATATTTTTGCCTTTAAATTAATCGCAAAGAACGTTCATACACGTTAACCACTTCCCGACCAGCGCACGACGATGTACGTCGACAGCATGGCACGGGCAGGCATATTGGCGTACATGTACGTCCAATATTCGTTGCCGCCATGCCATCGGGAGCGCGCCGCCAGCGGCGCGCTCCTGCGCTTGTTTGGGACCTCCGTCAGTCCGGTCGCGGGACCCACGGACTCGATCGCCGCGGGCATCCCCGCGATCGTCTCACGGAGCGGCGGAATGGAGGAAATGCTGTATAAACAACATTTTCTCATTCTGCCTAGCAACTAGTGACGCTGATCTCTGCTCCATGTGATTGGAGCAGAGATCAGTGTACACTAAATGAAAGCCCAACCCCCCCACAGTTAGTAACACACCCCTAGGAACACTTAACCCCTACACTGCCACCCACAGGTTAACCCTTTCACTGCCAGTGTCATTTACACAGGAATCACTGCATTTATATAGCAGTGATTACTGTATAAATGACAATGGTCCCAAAAATGTCCGATGGGTCCCCGACAATGTCGCAGTCACAATAAAAATCGCAGATCGCCGCCATTACTAGTAAAAAAAAAAAAAAAAAATTATTAATAAAAATGCTATAAAACTATCCCCATTTTGTAAACGCTATAACTTTTGCGCAAACCAATCAATAATCGCTTATTGCGATTTTTTTTACCAAAAATATGTAGAAGAATACGTATCGGCCTAAATTGAGGGAAAAAAATGTTTTTTTATATATTTTTGGGGGATATTTATTATAACAAAAAGTAAAAAATAATGTGTTTTTTTCAAAATTGTCGCTCTATTTTTGTTTATAGCGCAAAAAATAAAAACCGCAGGGGTGATCAAATACCACCAAAAGAAAGCTCTATTTGTGGGGAAAAAAAGGACGTCAATTTTGTTTGGGAGCCACGTCGCACGACCGCGCAATTGTCAGTTAAAGCGACGCAGTGCCGAATCGCAAAAAGTGGTCTGGTCTTTGACCAGCAAATTGGTCCGGTCTGAAAGTGGTTAACGAACCTAACGACAATTCGTATTTCGTACGAAACGAAACGGAATTTCGGACACGAAATACGAATTAATTTTAATACGAATCGTAACGGAACAGAACGAAACGAATTTATTGACGGCGCCCATGTCTACCAAACATGCAAGGTTGGAAGGTAACACTCTACAACAGCCTTTCTCAACCTTTTCAACACAGAGGAACCCTTGAAATAGTTCTCCGGTCTCGGGGAGAACCCCTACTAAAAATTAGGAATCTACAACTCATGATACATTAGTGTGATGGTCTGCAAGAGGAATGGTCCTTACACGTGTCGTCATTGGGAAGAATTACCTCCTTACAGATAGCTAAAAAGATCAAAGGTGTCAGTGGGAACTTATCCGAGAGGCAGACAATGCCCAATGCTGAACGAACCCCTGGCAACCTTTGGAGGAACCGTAGGGTACCACGGAACCCTGGTTGAGAATCACTGCTCTACAATGTCTTTGTAGGATGTAGCAATAACTGTACCCATCACTGGAAACACCTGGGCTCAGTCATTTGGAAGAGAGTCACATAAATGTACATTACTGGAATCACATTTGGTATCCATACTGAATAAAACCAGTCAGACTCACTGCCCAGAAAGGGAAGAGTTAATACCTCTAGTGTCTTGTTTGCCAGCATGCAAACTATGAGATCAAAGCGGTAAAAGGTCTCCGGGAAACAAATTTACTTTGCCATTTTCATTATGGAAATGCGACCTAGTCACCAGCCTTGGTGGAAGGTTTGTTTGTTTGCGAGGTGTGCAAAGTCATTAAAAATGAATAAGAGTCGTTCTTGAGACGTTTATGGCGATTGGCTGGGGGGCATGTAGAGGGGGGGGGTTCAGGGCTAGAACTTCAAAATGTCACCTAACATGAGACCACATGAGGATCATCCGACAGAATAATAATCCTCCGTTATGGATTAATTGTGGGAAAACGCATCCAGACCCTTGGGTTCCACCAAACGTAAAGTGCTAAACTCAAGACATGGAAGCGACTTGGTCTTTTGTGAAGCAAACACACAGCATTGTAGGCAAGACTGAAACAAACACAAATTGGTTTTAAATGTTAACATTAATTCTGTTCTTGCAACCATCAATAGGAAATTAGCAGTTGGCTCATGCACACTGCAATTAAAAAATAAAAATAAAAAATGACCCCCCACAAACCCACCTAGATAGTATTGCCGGAACAACTGTTTTTGCGCGTTTTCAAGCTTCTTTGAGCTCTTTGGGGTACTAGCTGCTCTCAAAAATACGAGTTCGGTGGGGGGGGGGGGGGGGGGGTGCTTCTGCTTGTAGGAGCATATACCTGAAAAAGCCAAAGTGTGCATGGACACATTGGCCAACATGGAGGGGGGTTTCTAGGCAGGAAAAAAATGAGAGCTCAAAAGCCTGTAGAAGCTTCTTGAGCTCCTTTCAACTGCAGTGAGCTTGAGCCCTTACAGGGATATGCAATTAGCGGACCTCCAGCTGTTGCGAAAACTACAAGTCCCATCATGCCTCTGCCTCTGGGTGTCATGCTTGTGGCTGTCAAAGTCTCGCTATGCCTCATGGGACTTTTAGTTTCTGCAACAGCTGGAGGTCCGCTAATTGCATATCCCTGCCTTAGAGAGTCTTCTTTTGAATGCTCCAACTCTATAGCAGAAATCTGGAATCTGAATCTCTGGCCACTTAAAGAGGAAGTAAACCCTGATGGGTTTACTTCCTCTTTGATTTCCTGCAAAGGAAAAGCATAATGGACTACTATGCATTGCATAGTAGTCCATTATGTGTCACTTACCTGACACAGGAGCCAGCGATGTCACCGCTGTCCCCTGTAGTTCCGAGCGTCCATCTTCTTGGTGGGTCTCTGTGGTTCTCGCTGCTCCGGCGCTGCGATTCGTCGGAGCAGTGATGACGTCACTCCCGCGCATGAGCACGGGAGCCGACACTCGTGGCATATCTCCGCGATCTGCGGCTAACCCAGTGCGCCTGCGGTGGCTGTCTTCAGGTAAATATACCTATACGGTTTAGGAGATATTTCTTGGACCTACAGGTAAGCCTTAATCTAGGCTTACCTGTAGGACAAAGTGGTTTGTAAGGGTTTACAACCACTTTAAAAAGGACATCACAAGGTTTAGAGGGAGTTTAGCATTACCTCCTCCTCGTAGATCAGATATGTCAAACACGAGGCCTGTAGGCCGAATCCAGCCCTCCAGGCCTGGTCATGTGTCCCTCACAGCCAGTTTTGCAGCTGGAAGGTGGTGGAACTCCATTCCCCCACCTCCGGCTCTCACCTGCTTCCCCACTGTCACTTGTAAACACAGAAGCCTTCTGTGTTTACAAGTGACATCTTTGCTCTCACCAGCTCCCAGAACTAATAGATCCCTGCATGAACTAACGGTGGGGCACGGCGGGGACACATCTCCAGAATCAGAGCGAGAAGGATCTCTATGCAAGGGGAGGCACAGCCGCCTATACAGGGAGGTAACTAGAGCCAGGCAAGGTAGGAGAGAGAGATGGGAGGAAGCTTTGGGTTTGGGCTGCACTCTGTGCGTAGCGCACTCCCGGGCCCTGCACTCTGTGCGTAGCGCACTCCCGGGCCCTGCACTCTGTGCGTAGCGCACTCCCGGGCCCTGCACTCTGTGCGTAGCGCACTCCCGGGCCCTGCACTCTGTGCGTAGCGCACTCCCGGGCCCTGCACTCTGTGCGTAGCGCAGCCCAGATACAACTGACTTTTTGGAGGGCAACCATACGGCTGATGTGGCCCACAATAAAAAAAAAATTTAATTTGACACCCCTGCCGTAGATAATCATTTCATTCCTAGTTCTAGCCTAGTCAAAACCACCAGCTCAAGGACAGCTGTATTCCTGTTACTTATAAAAGGGTTAAAATATTCAATGCAAGATGGAATCTGATTGTTAACGCACTTTGAGAACAAGGAGATTTCAGCTCAGTAGGTGTTCTTGGGAAGCTTTCCTTGACATCAGGAGGATGGAGCTCCTAGGGCACCAAAAGCAGACAGGTGGGCTGTGTTTCCCTCTATACATCTCAGGGTTTTGTTCTCGATTTTGACTCTAATATATAAAACAACATATCTTGCTATCATACTCTATATGAATAA
>NW_027507758.1:13685297-13710297 GCF_037356315.1 Lithobates pipiens | reverse complement strand
AACAAAAAGTAAAAAATAATGTGTTTTTTTCAAAATTGTCGCTCTATTTTTGTTTATAGCGCAAAAAATAAAAACCGCAGGGGTGATCAAATACCATCAAAAGAAAGCTCCATTTGTGGGAAAAAAAGGACGTCAATTTTGTTTGGGAGCCACGTCGCACGACCGCGCAATTGTCAGTTAAAGCGACGCAGTGCTGAATCGCAAAAAGTGGTCTGGTCTTTGACCAGCAAATTGGTCCGGTCTGAAAGTGGTTAAAGTAAAATTCAAGGCTAAACCTAACTAGTTTTAAAAATGTTCCCTCTTTACCAAAACGCCTAACACCTATGCCGACTCTTCCCGTTGCCAAGACGCAGGGAGTTATTGCCACCTAGCATCCTCCATTGGTAGGACTCAGGCGGCTATTGTCATGTAGTGCCCTCCATTGCCATGATGCAGGCAGCTATTGCATGCAGCCTATTGGTTGCTAGGATGCAGGCAGCTATTGCCACCCAGCATCCTCCATTGCTAGGACGTAGGCGGTGATTGTCACATAGCAACCTCTGTTGCTGGGATGCAAGTGGCCATTGCCATCTAGCGTCCTCCAATGCCAAGATGCAGGTATCATGTCCTAGCGTTCTCCATTCGTAAAAATGTAGGCAGCAATGGTCACACAGCAACTTCTGTTTCTAGGATGCAACTGGCTATTGCCATCTAGTATCCGCCGTAGCCAAGACGCAGACAGCTATTCCCCTCTAGCATCCTCCATTAATAGGACCAGGTAGCTACTGCCACCCAGTGCCCTCTGTTGATGGAGTACACTTGCACTGTATGCCTATAAATATTAAACACAGGTCCATACACAGGACTTTAGATACATATTTTCAAAAATTTGTATTTTTTTTTTTTTTAAATGGACCTGAACGCAGCACAAGTTCACTGATCATTATACAGTTGTGTGATTAGGCCCATAAAAAACAGTGTTCAGATTCGTAATAAAAAATGGTGCTAAAAAAAATGTTTGCAGCTGTGTGTATGAGCCCCAATACCAGCAATTGCAATAATATACTATATTACCAAATGTATTGGGACGCCTGCCTTTACACACATGAACTTTAAATGGCGTCCCATTCTTAGTCCATAGGGTTCCATATTGAGTTGGTCCGGCCTTTTGCAACTATAACAGCTTCAACTCTTCTGGGAAGGCCGTCCACAAGGTTTAGGAGATGCGTCTATGGGAATGTTTGACCATTCTTCCAGAAGCCCATTTGTAAAGTCAGGTACTGATGTTTGACGAGAAGGCCTGGCTCGCAGTCTCCGCTTGAATTCATCCCAAAGGTGTTCTATTGGGTTGAGGTCAGGACTCTGTGCAGGCCAATAAGTTCTTCCCCCCCCAAACTCACTCATCCATGTCTTTATGGGCATTGCTTTGTGCACTGTTGCGCAGTCATGTTGGAACAGGAAAGGGCCACCCCCAAACTGTTCCTACAAAGTTGGGAACATGAAATTGTCTTGGTATGTCGACGTCTTAAGAGTTCCCTTCACTGGAACTAAGGAGCCAAGCCCAACCCCCTGAAAAACAACCCCCACACCATAAATCCCCCCTCCACCAAAGGATATGGACCAGCGCACAAAGCAAGGTCCATAAAGACATGGATGAATGAGTTTGGGGTGAAGGAGACTTGACTGTCTTGCACAGAGTCCTGATCTCAACCTGATAGAACATCTTTGGGATGAATAACGCCGCGTACACACGAGCGGAATGTCCGACAGAAAAAGTCAGATAGAAGCTTTTCATCATATATTCAGATCGTGTGTGGGCCTCATTGGACTTTTTTTTTCCTTGAAAATTCTTGACGGAGCTAGAAATAGAACATGTTCTAAATATTTCTGACGGAACCATTTCCTATCGGGAAAACCGCTCGCTGTACGCTGTTCTGACGGACCAAAAACTATGCATGCTCTGAAGAAAGTACGAGACAGAAGCTATTGGCTACTGGCTATTGAACTTCCTTTTTCTAGCCCCGCCGTACATGTTGTACGTCACCGCGTTCTTGACGATTGGACTATGGTGCGATTGTGTGTACGCAAGACAGTTTGAGCGGAATTCCGTTGGAAAAATCTTCAGCGTTTATTCCGACGGGAAAACCGGTCGGGTGTGCAGGGTATTAGAGTGGAAACAGCGAGCCAGGCCTTCTCATTCAACATCAGTACCTGACCTCACAAATGCTCTTCTGGAAGAATGGTCAAACATTCCCATAGACACATCTCCTAATCCTTGTGGACGGCCTTCCCAGAAGAGTTGAAGCGGTTATAGCTGCAAAGGGCGGAGCCAACTCAATATTGAACCCTACGGGCTAAGACTGGGATGCCATTAAAATTCATGTGGATGTAAAGGCAGGTGTCTCAATACTTTTGGTATTATGGTGTAAATACTTATAAGAATGTGGTCTGACCTCATATTTTGCAAAATTGAATGTGAACATTCAGTGCCCAATATGGAAAACCTACAAGCAAGCCAACAAAGTCAGCAAGAGCCGAGTATTGCGAGAAAAGTGAGGGAAAAGAAAAAAAAAAGTTGGTTGAGTCCCGATGGTCATTGCTTGGGGCAAATGTGGTCAAATTGACACCCTAATATTCACCTGAATTCAACAAATTCTCCAATAAAAGCCTCTAGGTGATCACACCGTACAAGTCACCATGCCTGGGTTGCTGCGGACACAAGGTTATGGAGGTGAAGTGGTTAACTCTGCCCCACAACAGCCCCCCCCGCCCCCACCCTGCACTCGAGGGCTCGAAGAATTCGGATTTCATTACAAATCGCCCAGCCTGGGTGCCAATATGGGCGCTAATGAGAAGAATATCTTATTGCTGAGCTGCGATTCTCCCTGCGGGCCTCCTGCTGAAAGTCGGGCTAATTAATGATGAAAACTTGCAGAGCTGCAGAAGAGGCGGCATGAAAAAAAAAAAAAGTTTCAAGGTGGACGAGACACTAAATATTTGTCCGATTATCCAGCAGCCATGTTTGGGAAAGGCCATTAATAACGGTGGAGCGGCCGGCACACGGCGCCTCACCTGACTCATCAAATCGAGGATCGGCTAACGCAGCGGTTTTCGAGGCCGGGAACCGAATCTGTCATTGAGCTGATGCCGAGGGTGGGGGGGCGGGGGGGGGAGGTATAAAAAAAAAAAAAAAACACAAAAAACTAAATGTCTGTGTCAGCGGATGACAATTCCGCGGGTCCATTTCTCTATTTTGCAGAACTGGACCAATTCCCGACAGCGGAGACGCTCTAATTTATTCCTCCGACTGCCAAGGACATGGATGAAAGGTCGACTTTTTCCCCTTTCTGGTTCAACCGCCGATGCTCAGTGCTGCTGTATATTTTGTGGTGGTTCAGGTGCTTATCTAATAGTTTCTTGAAACCATCGATTCCCCCCGCTGAGACCACCGCCTGTGGAAGGGAATTCCACATCCTTGCTGCTCTTACAGTAAAGAACCCTCTACCTAGTTTAAGGTTATACCTCTTTTCTTCTAATTTTAGTAAACGGCCACGTGTCTTATTAAACTCCCTTCTGCGGAAAAGTTTTCTCCCTTTTGTGGTGTCACCAGTACGGTATTTTGTATATTGAAATCATATCCCCTCTCAAGCGTCTCTTCTCCAGAGAGAATAAGTTCAGAGCTCCCAACCTTTCCTCATAACTAATATCCTCCAGACCCTTTATTAGCTTTGTTGCCCTTCTCTGGATCCTCTCCATTTCCAGTACATCCTTCCTGAGGACTGGTGCCCAGAACTGGACAGTATACTCCAGGTGCAGCTGGACCAGAGTCTTGTAGAGCGGGAGAATTATCGTTTCATCTCTGGAGTTGATCCCCTTTTTAATGGCAATATTCTGTTGGCTTTGTTAGCAGCAGCTTGCCATTACTGAGCCCATCATCTACTAGGACCCCCAGAGGTTCTCCCCCCCCAGTCTATAGATTGCATTCAGATTTTTGACACCCAAATGCATTATTTTACATTTTTCTACATTGAACCTCATTTGCCATGTAGTTGCCCCTCCCCCCATTCAATTGTTCAGATCTTTTTGAAAGGTTTCCACATCCTGCGGAGAAGTCATTGCCCTGCTTTGCTTAGTATCGTCCGCAAATACAGAGATTGAACTGTTTCCCCCATCCCCATCCTCCAGGTCATTTATGAATAAATTAAATAGGATTGGTCCCAGCACAGAACCCTGGGGGACCCCACTACCCACCCCCGACCATTCCGAGTACTCCCCATTTATCACCACCCTCTGAACTCGCCCTTGTAGCCAGTTTTCAATCCATGTACTCACCCTATGGTCCATGCCAATGGACCTTATTTTGTACAGTAAATGTTTATGGGGAACTGTGCCAAACGCTTTTGCAAAATCCAGATACACCATGTCTACGGGCCTTCCTTTATCTACATACACCACGTCTACGGGCCTTCCTTTATCCAGATACACCACGTCTACGGGCCTTCCTTTATCCAGATACACCATGTCTACGGGCCTTCCTTTATCCAGATACACCACGTCTACGGGCCTTCCTTTATCCAGATACACCATGTCTACGGGCCTTCCTTTATCCAGATACACCACGTCTACGGGCCTTCCTTTATCTAGATACACCACGTCTACGGGCCTTCCTTTATCTAGATACACCACGTCTACGGGCCTTCCTTTATCCAGATACACCACATTTACGGACCTTCCTTTATCTAGATACACCACGTCTACGGACCTTCCTTTATCCAGATACACCACATCTACGGGCCTTCCTTTATCTAGATACACCACGTCTACGGGCCTTCCTTTATCCAGATACACCACGTCTACGGGCCTTCCTTTATCTAGATACACCACATCTACAACCCTTCCTTTATATAGATACACCATGTCTACGGGCCTTTCTTTATCTAGATACACCATGTCTACGGACCTTCCATTATCTAGATGGCAACTCACCTCTTCATAGTAAACGGGAAGTGCCATCACTTCCAGGATTTTAGAGCCTATCAGAATTGAATACGGCTTTGTTCAGGTCTCAGCCTAGGCGGCAGACGTGTCAGCTGGTGGCTTGGGTCTCCTGGTGGAACGGGAGGCCCGGGAAGAGCGGCAGGTGGTGTGTGTGTGTGTGTGTGTGACGTCCCCGTCTGCTCCTTTAGGACAACAGCTGAGCAGCTTTTAGCCACATCGGTTGTTATCACTAAAGAGCCAACCGTCCCCTCTAAAAAAAACAGTACCGGAGCGATGCCTGCAGGTCCAACCCCTTCAAGCAAATGACTGCAAATTTGCGTACTGTTGCCGTGAAGAGGTTAAGAAGCCTGAGCCCGGACCCAAAGCCCATTGAAGAATCAGCTCAGGTGAGGACAGCGCTGGATCCTTGGACAGGTAAGTGTCCTCATATAAAAAAAAAAAGTCAACAGCTACAGCATTTGTAGCTGCTGACTTTTAATTCTTATTTGGGGGTGGGGGGTGGGGGGGGGGGGGGGGAGACTAGAGATCCTCTTTAAAAGACATTGTACTCTTTCAATTGTTTTATTTTGCCATTAGTGTCGTTCCGATCCCTGTGTTGTATGTTCGCCTTTCCTTGTAATGATGGGCTCACGTGTTGTGGCCGCAGTTTGTAGTGTCGGGGCTGATCGATTCCACTATGTCCATGTATTCATCCACCTAGCTTGTCCAAGACAACTTCCTGTTCCAGGTCAGCAATCATTGCATGTGTTACCATTTGCCCTGTAGTTGCCCACAAACGCGGGAGTACTAATGTCATAAAAACCATCTTCCAGCTGCATCAGCGAGTTCTCTGAATTCTCTGCCTTGTGTGTGTGTGTCAGATCTAATTACTATGCATCTCCCACCTGCCCAGGCTATAGACTAAGTAATTGTGGGATATATAGTTCCTTCACAGGAAGTGTCAGGTCTCACACTAAAGAGGTCATGAATTAACACGTGAAGCGCAATGTCACATTCTTCGTTGTTTGAACGCCAGCAGAAACTTGACACCGGATGCGAATTGAATGTGGGTTTTCCGCATCCAATACGCATGGACAGGAGACTGACTGGCTCTCAATGATTCACACATCTCCGAGGCGGCCATGGGGCGCACAGCAGAAGGGTCCTGTGCCTCTTTGGCTCCATTTAGGGTCCAAATTCAGGTACAAACGCGGACACGATTAGTTCCTGAAATGGACAACAGGGACGCACTGAACCCACCGTGGCGAGCCACCCTGCAAATAGTGTAAACCCGGGCTTATTCTACTACAGTCTATGTAAACAGGGCAACCAATGACACCGAGACTATGTGACCAATGTACATCTTATGCAGGTGAAAACCACCAGGTAGGAAGGTTTATAAGGACTATAGGGAATGGCAGGAAATCCACTGCACTGTCACATAGATAAGAGGCTGCACAGCTCAGTACTATCCGAATAACTGTGAACTAGGACAGGTCCACAAACAAGGACTGTCCTAGAGACTGAGCTATGGAAAGGTCTGCATCAACCTGATACACTGAGAAGACCGCCACAGCTCAGCAGACAGCCGGGCACAGTTCTGGGCATGTACATACACCACAAGTGCCAAACCAATAGTGAGAGAATCCAAAACTGCCTTTTTCATCAAAATGATCATATAAAACATCAAAAACGCGTTTCGTCAAACACATTTCCTCTTCATCGGATTAGTAAATTATGAGAGTTTTTAAATGGACTCAGAAAAGCAGACGCAGGTAAATCTGTAGCTTTGTGGTTAACAAAAAAGAATTCAATAGCGCGGATTATGAAAGTATTAACATTTGCAGCAACAATGACATAATCTACCCTATTGAAGTGTACTGAGCCGCGCAGCCCTCATCCAAGGAGATATAAAAGTGGACGGGTTATGGTTCACAGTATCCAAGATGAACTGAATTATTTTTAAGCGGAAAGCTAAAAGGCTGTATATGTACTTGCATTGCTGCTGTTCCCCTTTTCTTTCTCATTTCTTTGCAGGACAATTAATTATCTACCTGATTGCTTTCAACCTAGACCAGGGGTAGGCAACCTCGGCCCTCCAGCTGTGGTGAAACTACAAGTCCCATGAGACATTGTAAGACCCCGACAATCACAGGCATGACTCCATCTCATGGGACTTTCACCACAGCTGGAGGGCCGAGGTTGCCTAACCCTCACCTAGAGGGTGGCTCCATTGCCATGCAGCGGCTCCCCCTAGAGCAGGGGTCTCAAACTGGAGACCCTCCAGCTGTTGCAAAACTACAAGTCCCATGACATTGCAAGGCTGACAGTTACAAGCATGACTCCCACAGGCAGAGGCATGATGTGACTTGTAGTTTCACAACAGCTGGAGGGCGGCCAGTTTGAGACCCCCTGCCCTAGAGCCATCCTCAAGTGATGGTCTCCCAGTCTAGGACACAAGGCAACACCAAACCAACCCTATTTCTGTGTTTCAATCTAGGTTTCTAAAAACCTTGCATCTGGACTGCCATTGAACCACTCTGCCTGTCTACCAACCGCAAATACCGGTTTGCTGTGCTCAGTTCAAGGCTGTCCCAACTTGGTAGACAGGCACTATTATTGTGTATTAGTCTTGGGGGGCAACCGACTACCAGCAGGTCTTCTTGCCTGCTTGGGAAAAGGGGGCTGCTATAGGTGAAGAACACAGAAGCCAGTTATAGTGCCTGAGCCACCTGTGTTAGGGATAAATGTGACAGCAAACGGGCGCACATGCATATTAGGAGCCACCCGTAGAAAACGCAGTAGACCATCTGACTATGAGAAGTGAATGTTCCCCTGACCAGAAGTTGATGGAAGCACGTTTAAGAAAAGTTTCAGCTAGAGTAGCGTTCTCCAAACTGTGGCCCGGGGGCCGGATGTGGCCCCGTCTGTGCTATTCCATCCACCAACACCAACAATAGGGCATTGTTTCCCCAATGACAACATCAAAAGAGCACAATTCCTCCCACTGACACAAACAATGGAGCACAATTCTTTCCATTGACACAAACAATGGGCCACTATTCCTTCCACCGACACCAACAGCGGGGCACTATACCTAAAAACTTGTTCATCCATGTCTTTATGGACCTTGCTTTGTGCACTGGTCCAAATCATTTGGTGGAGGGGGGATTATGGTGTGGGGGGTTGTTTTTCAGGGGATGAGCTTGGCCCCTTCTTTCTAGTGAAGGGAACTCTTAAGGCGTCAGCATACCAAGACATTTTGGACAATTTCATGCTCCCAATTTTGTGGGAACAGTTTGGGGATGGCCCCTTCCAACATGACTGCACACCAGAGTACAAAGCAAGGTCCATAAAGACATGGATGAACGAACTTGACTAGCCTGACCTCAACACAAATGAACATCTTTGGAATGAATTAGAGCGGAGTCTGTGAGCCAGGTCTTCTTGTCCGACATCAGTGCCTGACCTCACAAAATGCGCTTCTGGAAGAATGGTCAAACATTCCCATAGACACATCTCCTAACCCTTGCAGACAGTCTTCCCCAGAAGAGTTGAAGCTGTTATAGCTGCAAAGGGTGGGCCAAATCAATATTGAACCCTACGGACTAAGACTGGGATGCCATTAAAGTTAATCTGTGTGTGTAAAGAAGATGTCTCGATACTTTGGGTAACATAGTATATTTTCGTTGACGAAATTAACACTGGCTCAGTTTCAGCTTCCTGGCACCTGCACCCTTCTAGCTTCCTGGCACCTGCACCCATCTAGCTTCCTGGCACCTGCACCCATCTAGCTTCCTGGCACCTGCACCCATCTTGCTTCCTGGCACCTGCACCCATCTAGCTTCCTGGCACCTGCACCCATCTAGCTTCCTGGCACCTGCACCCATCTAGCTTCCTGGCACCTGCACCCTTCTACCGTCCTAGCAGTCCCTGTCTCAACCTTCAGGGGTCTCCAAATAAAAATTGTGCAAGAGGCCACCCTCATCATCTGGACCTCCTCAAACAGATAAGTGACAGTTTGTCAGTACTGTGACAATCGTCGTCATTTCAGCCTCTCTCCAGAAAAACAATTAAATCTTCTCTCTCAGCCTATCGTTAATTGGGAAAGTTCACATTTTCTCATCAAAAAATAAAAGGAAACAACCAAGATAAAAAAAAAAAAAAAAAAAAAAAAAAAAAAAAAAATTAAAAATAAGATGAACTAATTAAGCCTCGATATTAGTTCAAAGTTTACCCCGCAGCATTAACAATTCTTTTTGGATCTGATTAAACATTTAAGAGTCGGGAAAGTAAGAAATCGGCATTGTTTGTTGTTGGGATGAAACTTTCCAACAACAAGAAACAGTCTCCGCCGGCGGGGGATGGGATTGGGGCAGTTGCCACCACACACGATGGAACGAAGAGATCTGATTAATAAATGATGAGGCAAGGACGACCGGTGGAGAGCTCAAAAGAATAAGCTCTTTACAATAATAAACAGACTTACAATTTCAAAAACTACCAGTTTTGATAACGAATAATTCTGTATTGTCCATACCTTTCCCTTAGCCCTTGTACACACGGTCGGACATTCCGACGGAAAACGTCCAATCGGACCGCGTTGTCGGAAAATCCAACTGTGTGTGGGCTCCATCGGACTGTTTCTGTCAGAATATCCAACGGACAAAGTTTTAGAGCTGGGCTATAAAACTTTCCGACAACATGATCCAATTGGACTTTGTCCGATTGTGTGTAGAGAATTCCGATTGGACAAAGTGCCACGCATGCTCAGATCAAATTCCTAGACCAAAGCTATTGGCTACTAGCCTGAACGTAGTTCTGTTGTAATGAAATAACGTCTTCACATTACGTATGATCGGATTTTCCGACAACTTTGTCCAAACGTGTGTATGCAACACAAGTTTTGGACAAAATCCGATGGATTTTGTTGTCGGAATGTCCAACCGTGTGTACAAGGGCTTACAGTTTTTTTAAATTAAAAATCGGCAGATATTTGGAACATGAGCCTGAACATTGCTCTGGAAAGTCTAGAACAGGGATATGCAATTAGTGGACCTCCAGCTGTTGCAGAACTACAATTCCCATGAGGCATAGCAAGACTGACAGCCAAAAGCATGACACCCAGTGGCAGAGGCCTGATGGGACTTGTAGTTTTGCAACATCTGGAGGTCCGCTAATTGCAGATCTTTGGTCTAGAATCTAATCTCCATGGTCAGAGGTTTGTGGCTCTGGAAAGTGTAGAATCTAATCTCCATGGTCAGAGGTTTGTGGCTCTGGAAAGTCTAGAATCTAATCTCCATGGTTAGAGGTTTGTGGACACCTGTGTCCTTTCAACCAAAACACCATCATACACGGTATATTTTCATTTGTTCATGCTCAGTAATGCATCAATGTAAAACTTCCAGGTATCTATGTGGTGCCGAGATGCTGCACTCCCGAAAATCCAAAAAGTATTGTGGAGATGGAAGCTGGCCTCAGCCTTGGCTCCTTCCAAGCTACGTCAGTCATGGGTTTTGCCCCAGCCTGGAGCTTAGGACCTCTAAGCCCTGGGGCAGAGCGAAACACGTCAGGAAGAGGAGAGACAGCACCAGGATGCAGTATAAGAAGGCAAGTTGACAGTGTGATACTTTGGGCAATGTCCTGCTGGAAAACCTTGGCTCATGCCCATAAACGTGAATGTTATCAGACACGTACCACTTGCCTAAACGTTGTTGCTGACCAAATCCTTCCCTTCATGGAAAGTGAATTCCCCAATGGCAGTGGCCTATTTCAGCAGGATAATGCGCCATGCCACACTGCAAAAATATTCAAAGAATGGTTTTGGGCACACAAACGAGTTTGAGGTGTGGACGTGGCCTAAAGATCTCAATCCAAATCAAGCATGTGTGGGATGTGCTGTAGAAAAAGCCTTCAATCCATGGAGGGTCCCAACTCACAGGAATTAAAGGATCTGCTTATGGCTTGGTGCCAGATACCACAGCGTACCTTCAGAGGTCTAGTGGGGTCCATGCCTCGTTGGGTCATGGTTGTTTTGGTGGCAAAGGGGGGAGCTACTCAATATTAATGGGTGGTCAGTGTCAAATGGGTACGGATCACGGGGTAGGATGCATGTAGGGAAATTGTATATACCTAAAACAGGAAAAAATGGTTTTGCAAAAGGGGAATACTTGTGCTTTTTGGAAAGCCTTTATTTCGAATGGTCATGTTGCATGATCTATAGTGGCGATAATTCATTGGTCTACGTGAATGCATTCCATTGACATCAGACTAATATTCACGTACGGAATAGATTGCCAATGGTAGAGAACTTGACGCTCCAGTGCGTACTGCTTACGGCTTTTTATTACAGTTGGGATTTTCCCACGTCAGACCCACAAAGCATCTGAGGTTTCCTAAAAAAGAAAAAAAGAAAAAAGAAGACTCATTCTGTAGAGTAATCGGTATAATAAAAAAAAAAAAAAATGGTTGGTATTATTCGTCATGGAGATCCCGCCATCCATATATCCTTCCCCCTTCTGCAGTGCACTTCGCTGCCCCACCGCACAATATTACCTCTGTGTCTGCAAAAAGAGAAATTTCCCATCATTTCCACACAATTGAAAAGTCAGGTCGGCTTCTCATCGCGGTGTAATAGCGGATCGGCTTTTTTTCCCCAGCAGCTGAAAATATACATTTCACGAATGGTATTTGCGATAATGCTGAACCCGTTATTCTTGCTGTCAAGTAGTGTTTTGTTACTGTAGTGTACAATAATACATCACTTACTTCTGCTACGCCAGCCGCAGCTCCGCTGAACCGTAAAGAAAAAAAAAAAAAAGACAGCTTTCGCCCGACTTCCAGGTAATTCGTCGGTCAAGTAAACACAGGAAAGAGGAGGGCGCTATGAACCGCGGCATGGGGCAATGGCGGGCATATCAGACTATTACCTGTTCCTCTATGGCAGGGATCTTGAATTTTAAATTTTACGGGAGGTCCAGTCAGTAAAAATGTTCTTCCTTTGGAGGTCCAAACCTAATTTTTGCAATGGAACTCATCACTGCCCCCCTTTATATCATAGTTTCCCCTGTACATTAGTGTCTTCAACCCACCCTTCACATCATAGCCCCCTTTACATCTCAGAGCCTCTTTCACATCACAACCCCCCTTAACATCACAATTCCCCGTTTTACATCAGTGTCCACAGTGCCCCCCTTTACATCACAGCACCCCCACCCCCTTTACATCAGTGTCTTCAGTCTACACTTCACATTAAACACCCCTTTACATCTCAGTCCCCTCAAGGCCTCCTTCACATCACAACCCCCCTTATCAGTGTCCAGAGTTCCCCTTTACATCAGTGTCTTCAGCCCCCATTTCAGATAATAGCCCCGTTTACAGGTCAGCCCCCTTTTGACATCAGCTTCCTCAGCACCTCATTCACATAAAACCCCCCCAAACATCACAGCCCCCCCTTTTATATCAGTCCCCCCCCCCCCCCCCGTTTACATCAGTATCCACAGTGCCCCTTTACAGCACAGCCCCCCCCCCCCTAAAATCAGTGTCCCCAGTCCTCCTTTACATCAGTCCCCCCTTTAAAAGCAGTCCCAATGTGCTCAGTCCCCCTTTACATTGTAGGCCCCTTCAGGCTGCAGTGACATCTGGGTGCCTCTTTTAATGGAAGCCTCCTATGCACAGGAGGAAGAAAGAAGGAGGAAGGAAGGAGAAAGGAGCAAGAAGAAAGGAGAAAGGAGGAAGAAGAAAGGAGAAAGGAGGAAGAAGAAAGGAGAAAGGAGGAAGAAGGAAGAAGAAAGGAGGAAGAAGGAAGAAGAAAGGAGGAAGAAGGAAGAAGAAAGGAGGAAGAAGGAAGAAGAAAGGAGGAAGAAGGAAGAAGGAAGGAGGAAGAAGAAAGGAGAAAGGAGGAAGAAGAAAGGAGAAAGGAGGAAGAAGAAAGGAGAAAGGAGGAAGAAGAAAGGAGAAAGGAGGAAGAAAGGAGAAAGGAAGGAAGAAGAAGGAGAAGGAAGGAAGAAAGAGAAAGGAAGAAAGAAGAAAGAAGAAGAAAGAAGAAAGGAGAAAGAAGAAGGAGGAGAAGGAGGAGAAGAAGCCTACAACGGGTTTTGACCCGTCACTTGCGGACAAAGAGAAGTGGGAGTGAATCAAAGGATTTGAATAAGTAAAAACTGGAGGTGGGTCACTTTGACCATTCAGTCTCATTAGTGGTTACCTCCCATGGTTCACCTGTCCTTTTTGTTATAAACAGAATGAGCAATTAAGTTTTTTGCGTCAGACTGCAGCAAGCTGTTATATTCCACGTCTACTTCTTCATCAAACCGTTACTTGAAACTACATTGGCATTGTAAAACACTGCCGAGGAGTCCGGGCTTTAATGAGATTATGGAAGTTTACGAAGACAACAAGAAAGGGAGAAGTGAGTCATGCGGCCTCAAAAATTATTTCCAACGTCAGCTCTGCACCAGATCCATCAGGTGTATTCAGACATAGACAGCCTGGAGCATCTACGAGGATAGTGGAACACTGATAACTGAAGGCCAGTATGGTGGACACTGGGGCACAGGGGAAAGAAAGAAAGGAAGGAAGGAAGGAAGAAGAAGAACAAGGAAGGAAGGAAGGAAGAAGAAGAAACAAGGAAGGAAGGAAGGAAGGAAGAAGAAGAAACAAGGAAGGAAGGAAGGAAGGAAGAAAGAAGAAACAAGGAAGGAAGGAAGGAAGGAAGAAGAAGAAACAAGGAAGGAAGGAAGGAAGGAAGAAGAAGAAACAAGGAAGGAAGGAAGAAGAAGAAACAAGGAAGTAAGGAAGGAAGGAAGAAGAAGAAACAAGGAAGGAAGGAAGGAAGGAAGAAGAAGAAACAAGGAAGGAAGGAAGAAGAAGAAACAAGGAAGTAAGGAAGGAAGGAAGAAGAAGAAACAAGGAAGGAAGGAAGGAAGGAAGAAGAAAGAAACAAGGAAGGAAGGAAGGAAGAAGAAGAAGAAACAAGGAAGGAAGGAAGGAAGGAAGGAAGAAGAAGAGAAACAAGGAAGGAAGGAAGGAAGGAAGGAAGAAGAAGAAACAAGGAAGGAAGGAAGGAAGGAAGAAGAAGAAACAAGGAAGGAAGGAAGGAAGGAAGGAAGAAGAAGAAACAAGGAAGGAAGGAAGAAGAAGAAACAAGGAAGGAAGGAAGAAGAAGAAACAAGGAAGGAAGGAAGGAAGGAAGGAAGGAAGAAGAAGAAACAAGGAAGGAAGGAAGGAAGGAAGGAAGGAAGAAGAAGAAACAAGGAAGGAAGGAAGGAAGGAAGGAAGGAAGGAAGGAAGAAGAAGAAACAAGGAAGGAAGGAAGGAAGGAAGGAAGGAAGAAGAAGAAACAAGGAAGGAAGGAAGGAAGGAAGGAAGGAAGAAGAAGAAACAAGGAAGGAAGGAAGGAAGGAAGGAAGGAAGAAGGAAGAAACAAGGAAGGAAGGAAGGAAGGAAGAAGAAGAACAAGGAAGGAAGGAAGGAAGGAAGGAAGGAAGAAGAGAAACAAGGAAGGAAGGAAGGAAGGAAGGAAGGAAGAAGGAAGGAAACAAGGAAGGAAGGAAGGAAGGAAGGAAGAAGAAGAAACAAGGAAGGAAGGAAGGAAGGAAGAAGAAGAAACAAGGAAGGAAGGAAGGAAGGAAGAAGAAGAAACAAGGAAGGAAGGAGGAAGGAAGAAGAGAAACAAGGAAGGAAGAAGGAAGAAGAAACAAGGAAGGAAGGAAGAAGAAGAAACAAGGAAGGAAGGAAGGAAGGAAGGAAGAAGAAAGAACCAAGGAAGGAAGGAAGGAAGAAGAACCAAGGAAGGAAGGAAGAAGAAGAAACAAGGAAGGAAGGAAGGAAGGAAGGAAGGGAGAAGAAGAAACAAGGAAGGAAGGAAGGAAGGAAGGAAGGAAGAAGAAGAAACAAGGAAGGAAGGAAGGAAGGAAGGAAGAAAGAAGAAACAAGGACGGAAGGAAGGAAGAAGAAGAAACAAGGAAGGAAGGAAGGAAGGAAGGAAGAAGAAGAAACAAGGAAGGAAGGAAGAAGAAGAAACAAGGAAGGAAGGAAGGAAGGAAGGAAGAAGAAGAAGAAACAAGGAAGGAAGGAAGAAGAAGAAACAAGGAAGGAAGGAAGAAGAAGAAACAAGGAAAGGAAGGAAGGAAGGAAGGAAGAAGAAGAAGAAACAAGGAAGGAAGGAAGGAAGGAAGAAGAAGAAACAAGGAAGGAAGGAAGAGAAGAAACAAGGAAGGAAGGAAGGAAGGAAGAAGAAGAAGAAACAAGGAAGGAAGGAAGGAAGAAGAAGAAACAAGGAAGGAAGGAAGAAGAAGAACCAAGGAAGGAAGGAAGGAAGGAAGGAAGAAGAAGAACCAAGGAAGGAAGGAAGGAAGAAGAAGAAACGAAGGAAGGAAGGAAGGAAGGAAGAAGAAACGAAGGAAGGAAGGAAGGAAGGAAGGAAGGAAGGAAGGAAGGAAGAAGAAAAGAAGAAGAAGAAGAAGAAGAAGAAGAAGAAGAAGAAGAAGAAGAAGAAGAAGAAGAAGAAGAAACAAGGAAGGAAGGAAGGAAAGGAGAAGAAGAAACAAGGAAGGGAAGGAAGGGAGAAGAAGAAACAAGGAAGGAAGGAAGGAAGAAGAAGAAACAAGGAAGGAAGGAAGGAAGAAGAAGAAACAAGGAAGGAAGGAAGGAAGGAAGGAAGGAAGGAAGGAAGAAACAAGGAAGGAAGGAAGGAAGGAAGAAGAAGAAACAAGGAAGGAAGGAAGGAAGGAAGAAGAAGGAAACAAGGAAGGAAGGAAGGAAGGGAAGGAAGGAAGGAAGGAAGGAAGGAAGGAAGAAGAAGAAACAAGGAAGGAAGGAAGGAAGGAAGGAAGGAAGGAAGGAAGAAGAAACAAGGAAGGAAGGAAGGAAGGAAGGAAGGAAGAAGAAGAAACAAGGAAGGAAGGAAGGAAGGAAGGAAGGAAGAAGAAAAAACAAGGAAGGAAGGAAGGAAGGAAGGAAGGAAGGAAGGAAGAAGAAGAAACAAGGAAGGAAGGAAGGAAGGAAGGAAGGAAGGAAGGAAGAAAGAAACAAGGAAGGAAGGAAGGAAGGAAGGAAGGAAGGAAGAAGAAGAAACAAGGAAGGAAGGAAAGAAGGAAGGAAGAAGAACCAAGGAAGGAAGGAAGAAGAAGAAGAACAAGGAAGGAAGGAAGGAAGAAGAACAAGGAAGGAAGGAAGGAAGGAAGGAAGAAGAAGAAACAAGGAAGGAAGGAAGGAAGGAAGGAAGGAAGGAAGAAGAAGAAACAAGGAAGGAAGGAAGGAAGGAAGAAGAAGAACCAAGGAAGGAAGGAAGGAAGGAAGGAAGGAAGAAGAAGAACCAAGGAAGGAAGGAAGGAAGAAGAGAGAACCAAGGAAGGAAGGAAGGAAGGAAGAAGAAGAACCAAGGAAAGGAAGGAGGAAGGAAGAAGAAGGAACCAAGGAAGGAAGGAAGGAAAGAAGAAGAAGAAAAAGAAGGAAGGAAGAGAAGAAGAAACAAGGAAGGAAGGAAGAAGAAAGAAACAAGGAAGGAAGGAAGGAAGGAAGGAAGGAAGGAGGAAAGAGAAACAAGAAGTTGTAACAGGGAAAGGAAAGGAAGGAAGGAAGGAGGAAGGAAGGAACAATAGATTCAATATGAAGATCTCTGCTGATACCATCCAGGAAAGATCCATTTGGTATAATTGAACTAGGGACTCTTGTGCTCTGTCCCTGGTGCTTTGCAGTCATAGCTTTCACCAAATACAACCCTTTTGAATGGATGGGGCTGCTCACAAGCGTCCCCAAAACCAATTGCAGTTCTCCCCTTAGAACTCCTTTTAATAACAAAAATATGAGAATTCCTAAAGGAGACTTCTAAGAAAACTACAAACCAACCATAGAATTGCTGAAATTCCTTGATATAAAAAGCTATTAGAGATCCAATTTTTTCCATTCTCCATTTCCAGATGAATGGTTTGCCCCAACCAAGCCGGAGAGCTTGGCCCACATGCCCATGGGGAGAACATGGAATTAAAATTAGAACTGTATCTATTGCATACGATTGTTCCCTATAGAAGAAAAATAAATGCCCCAATAAACATTGTCCTAAAATAACTGGAAATGGTGGCAATAATAAGATCTCCCTGGAGCCAATAAAATGTGAGGCGCACACCAGCAATTACACGCTCATCTGACAATCCCGCAAGACATAACAGGGGACAGATGACACCTCGGAGAGGCGAGGATCCAGGCGCTCGCTGCGTTCCCCGCCTCGTCTGAAGTCTGAATGTGTTCCCGGCTGAAAAGGTCACATTTTAAGAGGTCGCACGGCATGTTCTGCCATCACTACATTCAGACGAAAGGCGAATCAAATCAAATCTCCTACTTTTCTTTTGTTCATTATTCTGAACAAACTGAAAAAAAATATTTTTTCCTTGTGTTGAGAAGAACGCTCCACCTTTAACACTTTCATCACTACGGAGTCATGGACATCTTGATGCCCAGACCAAAATTTAGCAGCATTAGTATGTGCCAGTTCATTTGATATTACCTCTAACTAATGTGCAACCTTTTTTGGGGAGGTGTGCTACAAAAAAAAAAAAAAATCCTGATTTAAAAAAAAAAAAAAAAAAACACATTAACTTTTTTTTATTTTTATGGATGTAGTTGTATTTTGACAATTACATTATTAAAAAGATTGCACTACAGATCCATTTTGCAACCTGAAGGTGGCAGTGTTCTGCAGGCTGAAGTCTTATATTGCCTTCAGCCTCTGTGTAATTACTAGGTCATTGTTGGCAGTAATCACATGATCAGGAACTACTTGGATTGGTTCCTGATCAATGGGGACCACTGGCATCAGTAAAAGCTGGAATTTGAGAGCCAACAGCTGTGCGAAGTATCAGCTGGAAGCCATCACAGGGAGGAGACATTTGTTGAGATGTTGGGAACAATAAAGTTTCTTTAATTAAAGCATTCTCTGTCTCACTAAGCCTTGTACACACGGTCGGACATTCCGACAACAAAATCCGACGGATTTGCCCGAAACTGCTGTTGCATACACACGGTCGGACAAAGTTGTCCGAAAATCCGATCGTTCGTAACGTGACGACGTTATTTCGTTACGACGGGACTACGTTCAGGCTAGTAGCCAAATAGCTTTGGTCTAGGAATTTGATCTGAGCATGTGTGGCACTTTGTCCAATCGGACAAAGTCTGATCGGATCATGTCGGAAAATTTTATAGCCTAGCTCTAAAACTTTGTCGGTCGGATATTACGATGGAAACAGTCCGATGGAACCCACACATGGTCGGATTATCCGACAACACGGTCCAATACAAGGGCTAACTGTTCTATCCACTCCCATCCCTAGGTCATATAAACCACTGTCAGGTTTATTTTTTTGCTCATCTGTGTCCCATTGGGTGAAATTTCCCTTCGCTTCCTGTCCCAATGCCAAAGCAGGAAGTGAGAGGAAATCCCTCCAGAAAGGGAGGGAATCCCCTGGTTGTCACCAGAACAGATTTCCCACATATTACTGTTCTTTCATTCTCAGTGATAATGGTAAGCAGGACAGAGAGAGGGGGTAAATCTCCCTAACGGGGGCACAAACAGCAATAAATACCTGACAGGGGTTTCTAATCCATCTCCACTCTATCCAAAAAAAAAAAAAAAATATATAGTTTTCCCTTTCGCAGGGAACGGAAATGGACTTCTGGGTAAACAACAAGCCAATGGCGTGGGAGGGAAATAACTCTTCTAGTGGAGATCTATACATCAAAAAAAAAAAAATAAATAAATAAAAAAAAAAAAAAAACAACTACAAAGATCTGAATTTCTGGACAGTTATAAAAGAAAATCAGGGCCAGTTCACACCAGGATTGCACGTAAACTCATGAGTGTTAACCCATATGGGGCAATTCATCTGAATGGGCAGCAAATTGCAAAGGAATGCAGAAAAAGTAGCGCTTGCATGACTTTTAAAAAGTGAGCTGCACCAAATCCTATTACTAATAATATTAATAATGTCGATACATTAATAAAATTATATATATATATATATATATATATAATATATATATATATCTTCCTTTAATTTTGCAGCTAAAATAGCCTCCGCTCTTCTACTTGGTATGTGTCTGTTGAATGTGTTGTGCCCATTCAGCCAAAAGAAAAATTTGGTCAGATACTGAAGTTGAATGAGAAGACTAATGTAACTAAACGTCCCACACTCCGCTTGAGTGCTTTCGTCATATACCGCTTCCTTCCAGTCTGAATATAGATAACAGATCTTCCAACTGCTTGCAACCACAAACTAAGCAGTACTCGTTTTGGCTGCTGACCATGAACGGTTTATTGAAACACAGCTCACGGAAGACCTTTTGCATTCAGGGCGGGGTAGACTGTCCAATCAGCAGAGAGAGCTCTTGGAGGAATTCCCCCCCCCCCCCCCCCCCCCCACAGCAAATACACATCCCATAATACCCAAGGCAGACAGACACAATAGAACAACGGAATACAGCCACACCCCAAAACTACCCAGCAAAGACTCCCAAGAGTGTGAAATTATATAATATAATATAATATAATATAATATAAAACTTTTTTTTTTTTTTGTTAGAGAGTCTTTTTAACAGTGGCTTAAAAACAGTATTCATACCCCTTGATATTTTCCACATTTTGTTATGTTTACAAACCAAAAACATAAATGTATTTTATTGAGATTTTATGTGATAGACCAACACAAAGTGCCACATAATTGTGAAGTGGAAAGAAAATGATAAATGGTTTTCAACATTTTTTACAAATAAATATGTGAAAAGTGTGGGGGGGGGGGGGAGCATTTGTACGGCGCCCCCCGGAGTCAATACTTTATAGAACCCCCTTTCTCTGCAATTATAGCTACAAGTCTTTTTTGGGGATGTCTCTACCAGCTTTGCACATCTAGAGAGGAACATTTCTGCTCATTCTTCTTCTTTGCAAAATATCTCAAGCTCTGTCAGATTGGATGGAGAGCGTCTGTGATCAGCAATTTTCAATTGGCTTTAGGTCTGCACTGTGACTGGGCCAGTCTAACACATGAATAGGGATGAGCTCCGGCGTGTTCACACACGCCATGTGCTGAGCCCGCCAGGATATCGGTGCACCGCTGCGCTAATCACAGGCAGCGAGACATTTCCCGATCTGTGCAGCCGCGCATCGGGGCAATGTCTCACTGCCTGTGATTAGCGCAGCGGTGCACCGATTTCCTGGCGGGCTCAGCACATGGAGTGTGCAAACACGCCGGAGCTCATCCTTACAGATGAATATAATGTAAACCATTCCATTGTAGCTCTGGCTGGATGTTTCGGGTCGTGTCCTGCTGGAAGGTGAACCTCCGCCCCGGTCTCAAGTCTTTTGCAGACTTAACAGGTTTTTCTTTAAGATTGTCCTGTATTTGGCTCCATCCATCTTCCTATCAACTCTGACCAGATTCCCTGTCCCTGCTGAAGAAAAGCATCCCCACCACATGATGCTGCCACCACCATGTTTCACGGTGGGGATGGTGTGTTCGTTTTCCGCTACACATAGCGTTTTGCTTTTAGGCCAAAAAGGTCAATTTTGTTCTCATCTGACCAGATCACCTTCTTCCACATGTTTGCTGCCCCCTCCCCCACATGGCTTCTCGCAAACTACAAACAGGACTTCTTATGACTTTCTCTCACAATGTCTTTCATCTTGTCACTCTTCCATAAAGGGCAGATTTGTGGAGAGACGACTAATAGTTGTCCTGTGGACAGATTCTCCCCCCTGAGCTGTGGATCTCTGCAGCTCCTCCAGAGTTACCATGGACCTCTTGGCTCTTCTCTGATGAATGCTCTCCCTTGCCCGGCCGGGTCAGATTAGGTGGAGTTGTGTCATACTCTTTCCATTTTCGGATGATGGATTGAACAGAGCTCCGTGAGATGTTCAAATCTTGGGAGATTATTATATAACCTAACCCTGCTTTATACTTCTCCACAACTTTATCCCTGACTTGTCTGGTGTGTTCCTTGGCCTTCATGATGCTGTTTGTTCACTTAGGTTCTTTAACAAACCTCTGAGGGCTTCACAGAACAGCTTTATTTATACTGAGATTAAATTACACACAGGTGGACTCTATATAATAATTAGGTGACTTCTGAAGGCAACTGGTTCCACTAGATTTTAGTTCGGTGTATCAGAGTAAAGGGGGCTGAATACAAATGCCCCCCACCACTTTTCACATATTTGTAAAAAATGTTGAAAACCATTTATCATTTTCCTTCCATTTCACAATTATGTGCCACTTTGTGTTGGTCCATCATATAAAATCCCAATAAAATACATTTATGTTTTTGGTTGTAACATGAGAAAAATGTGGAACATTTCAAAGGGGTATGAATACTTTTTCAAGGCACTGTACATACATACGGAAACAGGCTGGAGGTACGAATACTACAGAGAGAGAGCATTGCTGGAACACAGCAGCCATGACCCAACCAGATTACTGCCACAAGAAAAAAAAAAAAAAAAAAAAAGGTCCAGGTTATGGACGCTCTTCATTCCTTGGGACATATCGTTTCCAAACCGCTGAAGGCACTACATGTCCCAGGGTGCACAGGCTCCATGGTATACCATCTACTCCAGATATGTTACACTTTAATGGAAATATGGTACAGCAAGCAAGTAAAATGTTTCAAGTTGCATAAATTGCTTTGGGGTAAGTGCTACAACAACAACTGAAACCATCCGCTCACTTTAATACACTTCAATGAAGTTTCCATTAAAATCACTCCAAACATCTCAACAATGATCCCGCACTGCCCTCTGCTGGCCACTAACACGAATCACAGATCATACAAATCTGCTAGGATTATAGGCAGTCAAAAAAAAAAAATATATATATATAATATTATATATAAAAAATTGCGTTAAACCTTGGCAATCAGAACTTGTCTTGTCCGACTTCAGCAAAGTGAATTCTGACTGGTTGCTATCCGGGTTCTTTTTTTTTTTAATTGAAGCTGAACTCCAGCCACATAAAATTAATTATTAGCAGAGTTCTCACACGAGCAATTAGTCGTTCTATGCATTTCTCTCCCACCTAACCCTCATATTGCCAAGTTGGAAGGACCCAAGTGTGTGCCGAACACATATGTGCCAGCAAAGTATGCAGCCAGCTTGGCTGTTTAATGTGAGGAAAGAGCTCCAATTGAGCTTCTTCAGCACTGTGACTGCACTGTCACCAACAGCTCCAGACTCTGGATCACATGATCACCGACAGCCAGTGTGGAGGAAGCCAGTGTAACGCCTCTGACACTGACCGCCGTCACATGATCAGGGAGCCTCTGCCCGCCGTCACATGATCAGGGAGCCTCTGCCCGCCGTCACATGATCAGGGAGCCTCTGCCCGCCGTCACATGATCAGGGAGCCTCTGCCCGCCGTCACATGATCAGGGAGCCTCTGCCCGCCGTCACATGATCAGGGAGCCTCTGCCCGCCGTCACATGATCAGGGAGCCTCTGCCCGCCGTCTCATGATCAGGGAGCCTCTGCCCGCCGTCACATGATCAGGGAGCCTCTGCCCGCCGTCACATGATCAGGGAGCCTCTGCCCGCCGTCACATGATCAGGGAGCCTCTGCCCGCCGTCACATGATCAGGGAGCCTCTGCCCGCCGTCACATGATCAGGGAGCCTCTGTCCGCCGTCACATGATCAGGGAGCCTCTGTCTGCCGTCACATGATCAGGGAGCCAGCGTAACACCTCCGTCACTGCTCATCACATGACCAGGAAGTCAAAGTAACGCCTTCAAAACCGACCACCCATCATATGGTCAGAAAAGCCCATGTAATGCATCAGACACTGAGCGCCATCACATGTTTAGGAAGCCCATGTATTGCTACCCACACAAACCATAATCCAATGATCAGGAAATCGATGCAATGCCTCTAACCCTGAACACCAACCCTGACCATGATCAGGAACGCCCGTCCACGTGATGCCTCCAAACACTGACCATCACATGATCAGGAAGCCCATGTATTGCCACCAACACAAGCCATTAAATCAGGCCTCAGAGTCCCGGCTTGTGAAGGTCTTATTCTATGGGGGCTACATGAGCAGGGGGTCCGAGAGAATGGTAGGGTGGGCTTGCCACATGTCATCTGGGGCCAGCTGCCTGAAAGAGAAAGGCAGCTGGGAACCCAATGACACCAGGGGCAAACATGGCGGTGCAGGACCCAATTATTGTCACCCAGGCAGGGGCCACAGAGACCTCTTGCACATGGAACCCCCTAGACGCTGCACATTTTGTAGACTGTTTTTTACCATCTGATTTAAAATATAGCCCATGGGTTTGCTGTGTATAGATCAGTGTCAAAAACAAAAAAAAAGGATGGGAGGAAGAAACAAGGAAGTAGAGGGAGGGAGGGAAGGAAAGGAAAGGAAAGGAGGGAGGGAAAGAAGGAAGGAAAGGAGGGAGGAAAGAAGGGAGGGAAAGAAGGAAAGGAGGGAGGAAAGAAGGGAGGGAAAGAAGGAAAGGAGGGAGGAAAGAAGGGAGGAAAGAAGGAAAGGAGGGAGGAAAGAAGGGAGGAAGGAAGGGAGGAAAGAAGGAAGGAAGGAAGGGAGGAAAGAAGGAAGGAAGGAAGGGAGGAAAGAAGGAAGGGAGGAAGGGAGGAAAGAAGGAAGGAAGGAAGGAAGGAAGGAAGGAAGGAAGGAAGGAAGGAAGGAAGGAAGGGAGGAAGGAAGGAAGGAAGGAAGGGAGGAAAGAAGGAAGGAAGGAAGAGAGAAAGAAAAGAAAGAAAGAAAGAAAGAAAGAAAGAAAGAAAGAAAGAAAGAAAGAAAGAAGGGAGGGAGGGGGAGGGGGAGAGAGAGGGAGAAAAGAAGAAAGAAGAGAAAGAGAGAGAGAGAGAGAGAAGAGAGAGAAGAGAGAGAGAGAGAGGAGAGAGAAAGAGAGAGAGAAAGAGAGAGAGAGAGAAAGAGAGAGAGAAGAGAGAGAGAGAGAGAAAGAAGAGAGAAAGAGAGAGAGAAAGAGAGAGAGAGAGAGAGAGAGAAAGAGAGAGAGAAAGAGAGAGAGAAAGAGAGAGAGAGAGAAAGAGAGAGAGAGAGAGAGAGAGAGAGAGAGAGAGAGAGAGAGAGAGAGAGAGAGAGAGAGAGAGAGAGAGAAAGGAGGGAGGGAGGGAGGGAGAAAGAAAGAAAGAAAGAAGGGAGGGAGGGAGGAAGAAAGGAGGAAGAAAGGAGGAAGAAAGGAGGGAGGAAGAAAGGAGGAAGGAAGAAAGGAGGAAGGAAGAAAGGAGGAAGGAAGAAAGGAGGAAGGAAGAAAGGAGGAAGGAAGGAGGGAGGAAGGAAGGAGGGAGGAAGGAAGGAGGAGGAAGGAAGGAGGGAGGAAGAAAGGAGGAAGGAAGGAGGAGGAAGAAAGGAGGAAGAAAGGAGGAAGAAAGGAGGAAGAAAGAAAGGAGGGAGGAAGAAAGGAAGAAGGAAGCACCAATACACTGACTAATTGCTGTAAGAGGATAATAGGAACATCCAGAAAAAAGAAACCGTAATCACATAGTGGGTCAGACAAGAGCCGTATGGTGTCACCAGACAACCTTCTAGATAAATGTCACGGCTGTGTCACCCCGGACAGCTCTCTGGACCTAAAATGCCATTTTCTCACATGTTTGTGTGACAGCGCTCCTCCGGAAGAAGGTAATTTACTTCCACCGCCATGACAAAGTCTTAGGAAGATGTCTTGTAGAGGAGCGGAGCTGTCACTGGTTGCAGGTGAAGTCTTGTACAGATCACAGCCGAGTTGCGGAGCTCAAACTCCAAACCAGCGAGAGACTTCACGTGAACGGATATGGTGATCACAAACACATAGTTACAGCAAAAGAAAAAAAACACAAACTCCACCTTTGATACTGAGGTTCTATTCAATGAAAAGAATAAATCACATTTTATTTTATGCTGCTAATATAAAGACCTGAAATCTATCTTTATATTATATATTAACTATCCTCCCCAAAACAAATACATAAAGGTGGACCGAGTCCCCCCTTTATCTCCCCCCCCCCCCCCCCAAGGCTGGGCAATCATGGCCTCCAGCTGTTG
>NW_027507758.1:13549676-13685097 GCF_037356315.1 Lithobates pipiens | reverse complement strand
AGAGATGCCCCCTTCCAATAGGCCACAACCTGTGACGCATTTCAACCCCTGGGGCTTAGTCATAGAAGACCTCTGGGGGGTGGGACGAAACATGTTGGCAGGGGACGAAACATGTTGGCAAAGCATGGTCTATGAAGAGGCAATTCTTTACCTTTTCATGCACTCAGCTGTCCGATGTCCATTAATGATTGGATGAAATGCAGTAACTAAGGGAGGCCAGCACATGTGCTAATCCAAGAAACAGCGTAACTAATGATGAGTGAATGCCACACAGCGGACAGTTCCGAGTGCTTAAATTCACTCATCATTAGTTACGCTGCTTCTTGAATTTGCATATATGTTGGCACCCCATGTAGAGTGGGACAACAGAGCTATAATTTTGGCAATTGGAGTGGTGCTCCACCAAGCATACACTGCATTTCACCCAAACACAGTAAGTTCCTTACAAGCGTCCATCTTTTTTTAGGGAGGCGGTAAGGACTCAAGGATGGGGCAGAGTTGAGAACGCATGTTCTGCATGTCAGAAAAATTGCAATATTAAGCATGGTGGTGAGATGGTGCAATACAGCCATGTCCGAAATAAATGCCAAGCCCTGGACTGCTCATGTTTAATACCTGATAGGTTCGCCTCTTTAATAGGATCCCAACGAGCTACACAATGTCCATTGGAACATAACCGGTGACTGAAGATAAGAGATTTACATAACGAGTCCCATCTAACCCCCTTGCGAGCATGTATTGCAGCTGCAACCGCAAAGCAAACAGCAAATCTTAGCCTATTCATCCAACACCTATCAAAACCGCTCATTGGCAGTTGCCTGAAAAACGCAGGAAGAAGGGCTGAGCTCCGGAACAAGCCGGGCCAAATGACTCCGCTTTGTACAATATAGATGCATAATCAATCGCCTTTGCCGCGTCTGTTCCAGACAGCGTATGGCTCAATGCATTATAACGAACCTAACACTCCATCAAGGGGGATGTAAAAAAGGAAATAAAAAAGAAGGGTACTAACAAAAAAGGCCTGATGCAGAAAATGTCCGGTCAAATTACCGAAACCTTACTAAAAACGTGCCGCTCTCCCGTGTCGATCTGCATCTTAAAATATCTATTTATCCGGCATCCAACCGTTGCCTCTGTGCCCGGCTCGGGCACCACGCCAGAGCGTTCTGTTAGCAGGGTGGGGGCCGCTGTTCCTCTTTTTTTGGCAGCTCTACCTACAGGAGCGCCGGGGCTTAAACGGCGCCCATGCATTTCGCCCTGACAAGCTGCTTACGGGTCGTGCAAAACAAACATTAGAAGAAATGCGGGCTGTTTTAGCCATCTTTTAAAATGCGACAATGCAAACGGACTGGATTCAGCAGAAAAAAAAAAAAAAAGCCTCAAAAAAAAAAAAAAAAAAAAGGTGAGAACCGAAGAATGCTTGCGAAGCCTCTCTGCGCTGCCCCTTAATGAGCTCCCCCGAGCCACGGGCAAACCAATAACAAATTGTCCTCCCTGTGTATCACATATCGGGGAAATTGGACAGAAATAAAAGGGAGAGAAAAGCCTGAAGCTTGTCAGAGGAAATTAATTGAACTTCAGCATGCCAAGAATACACTGGTAATAAAGCCACCCCCGGCAGAATTAAAGGTTCTCATACCGCGAGATGGGGGGGGGAGGGGGGGGTGTAAAATCCAAAAATTTATAGCAGTAATTTGTTCAGAGTTTTTCAAAAGTGCTTGCTGGTCTTTCTGTGTTTGCTGCTGGAATCTCAGAGGAGCAATAAGGAGGACGCTAAGCAAAGGACTGCGTTCGGAATATTTGCCCGGCTTTTTTTTTTTTTTTCCTCTCTGCTTGCCTCCTTGCTGAGGTCGAGAACGCAGTCAACCGGGAACCTGGAGTAAGAATAAAAAAAGGTCCAGTTTTTTTTTTTTTTTTTTTTTTATGATTTACCTGTTAAGTGACTTGTCCCACCCCTGCTATGCGACTGGCCCTGGTAAAGATGCGCTTCCTGTTTTTTTTACCCAACGAAAATACATTTCCATTCTTGGTTGCAACATGACGAAACGTGGAAAATTTCAAGGGGTATGAATACTTTTTCAAGGCGCTGTATGACATTCTTGGTTTGGAGTTTAATATCGCTTTAACTCTCGTGCCTCCACTCTTCTCCTCCCAGAATTGGATCGTCCCATCCACTCCCTTGTTGCTATGATGTTGCCAAGACACCCCCATCTGTTACGGCTCACCTCCACCATTGCTGGAGGGGGGCTCCTCATCCAATTCTAATCCCCCCCCACCCTTCACGTGCGAATTCCCTCCCCTGACACAGTAGCTCTGAGCTCAGCATCTGAGAGCCCCCTCCTGTGATGGTGGGGGTTAGCCAGGCTTCAGGAGGTACGTAAATATCCTATATAGCAAGGACATTATTCCACTGTAGTCAGAGCTTCTCCGTTCACTCTTTTCTATAGACCCCTCTTACCTGCATAGACAGGTTTTGGGAAAGGTGTACTAACCCTAAATGAAAGAACTGTGAAGCAAAATAAGGGTCAGTGCCCATCAATGCAGCCCTTACCCCACTGCCACAAACGCAGACCCCCACCCCACTGCCACAAACGCAGACCCCCACCCCACTGCCACAAACGCAGACCCCCACCCCACTGCCACAAACGCAGACCCCCACCCCACTGCCACAAACGCAGACCCCCACCCCACTGCCACAAACGCAGACCCCCACCCCACTGCCACAAACGCAGACCCCCACCCCACTGCCACGAACGCAGACCCCCACCCCACTGCCACGAACGCAGACCCCCACCCCACTGCCACGAACGCAGACCCCCACCCCACTGCCACGAACGCAGACCCCCACCCCACTGCCACGAACGCAGACCCCCACCCCACTGCCACGAACGCAGACCCCCACCCCACTGCCACGAACGCAGGCCCCACCCCACTGCCACGAACGCAGGCCCCACCCCACTGCCACGAACGCAGACTCACCATTGCCATCAGTGCAGCCTGATTGGTGCCCACGTGTAGCCTCGGATTACATACAGGAGAAACTCCTGCTTTCTAGGCGGCCTCTTTAATAAAAAGTGCCACCTCCTATGACGGACAGAACAGTTGTCCAATGGCAGCGGGACTTCCTATTACAGAGGCCGCCGTGTAAAACAGGAGATTCACCTGTATGTGCGGCACTCATCCTGCCTCCCTCCCTGACCCCTCCGAGGCAGCCAGAATATATACCTTTTGTGGCCCCGGCACTTGGGGATTCGTTGGGGGCCACAAAAGATATACATGTCCAATTTACCAGGCGGGCCGCTCGAAACCGGAACGTGGACCGCAATTGGCCCATGGGCCGGGCTTTGGACATGCCTGCTCTATAGTGTGTACTGGTCTCAATCCAGAGAACTGAATGGCATTTCTGTCAGCTGCCTCCTTCCTCCGCTATCAGCACGAAACACTTCTTACAAGTTTTGCTGACACCAAGACAAAAAATAAATAAAAAATTGACCGAGAGGGAGCTCCATCACACAGCCTATGACTGACAGCCTCAGCTCTGTTCCTGTGTGCTGTTTAAGGGGGGGGGGGGGGTGTCTCTTCCCTCCAATCCGCTCTCAGAGTGCTTCTCACCGATGCAACTTCAGCTCTCTGCCCCCACCTGCTTTCCAGAGCAGAGAGAGCCCATGTAAAATCCTGCACTTTGAATGGATGTAGAGAAGACAGCAGATAAACAGATACAACTTATACAGGAAGATTGGTTTCATCTCTGTGGCAGGTCACTTCACTGGGTATATACTAAAGAGTTTACAGCCACTTTAAACTAGATCCATAAAGCATTTCAGCACTTGCAAGATATCCACACTAACAGAGAAACAGTCTCTGGAGAAATGCAAAGATAGAAAGTGATACCCCGGCGGGGCACCTACCTGCAGACCCGTGCGGGGAAGTAGAGCTTCTGCCAGGAACGACAAAAGAATTGTGAATGATCGATGACTCGGATCCAGTCCAGTTCATCCATGGAGACCTCGATGTAGTAGGAGTACGACCTGCCGACAAGGAATGACATCAAACTCAGTACATCACTCGGAGGCGCACGCAACTTTACGCTATTTAAAGCAGATCTATTGTACATTTTACCCCATCTCATCAGTAAAGAGGTTGTAAGGTCTATTTTTTATTATAAACCGGTCATACTTACCTGCTCTCTGCAATGGTTTTGCACCGAGCAGCATTGACCCTCCTCTTCTGGGGCCCCCGGTCGATCTTGGCTCCTCCTCTTCTGAGGTCCCCGGTCGATCTTGGCTCCTCCTCTTCTGAGGTCCCCGGTCGATCTTGGCTCCTCCTCTTCTGAGGTCCCCAGTCGATCTTGGCTCCTCCTCTTCTGAGGTCCCCAGTCGATCTTGGCTCCTCCTCTTCTGAGGTCCCCAGTCGATCTTGGCTCCTCCTCTTCTGAGGTCCCCAGTCGATCTTGGCTCCTCCTCTGTGTCTGCCTCCCAGTCCATCTTGGCTCCTCCTCTTCTGTGTCTGCCCCCGGTCGATCTTGGCTCCTCCTCTTCTGTGTCTGCCCCCCGGTTTCTTCCATTTGTTAATAAATCGCACCAACTGTTGTCACCTCTCACCAAGCTGCTTGGCGATGGTCTTGTAGCCCATTCCAGCCTTGTGTAGGTCTCCAATCTCATCCCCGACATCCTTGGACATCTCTTTAGTCTTGGCCATGGTGGAGAGATTGGAATCTGATTGATTCTGTGGACAGGTGTCTTTTATACAGAGAACAAGCTGAGATTAGGAGCACTCCCTTTAAGAGAGTGCTTCTAATCTCAGCTTGTTAGCTGCATAGAAGACACCTGGGAGACAGAAATCTTGCTGATCGATAGGGGATCAAATACTTATTTCACTCCTTAAAATGCAAATCAAGTTATAACTTTTTTGAAATGCGTTCTTCTGGATATTTTTGTTATTCTGTCTCTCACTGTTCTAATAAACCGACCATTAAAATTATAGACGGATCGTTTCTTTGTCAGTGGGGCAAACAGACAAAATCAGCAGGGGGTCAAATACATTTTTCCCCCTCACTGTATGGAGGCAGACATGCAAGCTCAATCCCGATCCAGACTGTGTGTGTCCATAGACATCCACAGAGCGGCTTGGCCATGCAACGCGCTCACTGGGTTTGACTGATGGCAGCAGCAGCCAATGATTCTCACTGATCCCAGCAAAGCCTGCGAGACCAGGAAGAGAAGACCTGCATCCCGGCATAGCACTGGATCGATTGTGTGACTTTTCGTGCAACTTTGGACATTAAAAGTCGAACGCCGTGCCCCCACATCAGATAACACGCCCCCACCCCCAGGAGAAGTGCTCTCCTGGGAGGGGGTTACCTTGCGAGCGCACTCCCGAATCCAGAATTCGGCGAACCCCCTCTGCGGTGCCCGCATCATTGGACTTGATTGACAGCAGCCGATGGCTCCCCAGGCAGAGAACCCCAGGTATAGAGACAGCGTGTTAACATGGGTCAAGTTCTAGGGCTCAGGTAAGTAAAACAGGGGGGCGGGTGTCACTGACAGGTGTTTTTTCACCTTAATGCATTAAGGTGAAAAAACATGTAGGTTTACAACCCTTTTAAGCTGAAAGGCCCTGCAGTAACTTCTTTCCACCACTAGATGTCCTTGGTTTTCCAGGTTGAATGACACCCAGTATCATTAAAGCGGGAGTCCACCGGGACTCCGCGTTTTTTTTTTTTTTTAAAAGCCAGCAGCTACAAATACTGCAGCTGCTGACTTTTAAAATAGTTACACTTACCTGTCCAGCGCACCCGCGATGTCGGCACCCGAAGCCGATCTGTAGATCGTCACTCGGGTGCTGCCGCCGCCATCTTGGGTATGGGAATCAGGAAATGGAGCCATTCGGCTTCATTTCCCGGTTCCCTACTGCGCATGCGCGAGTTGCGCTGCGCAAAAAGGATGGTCCCCGCTGCCTCTGGGATCTGTGTTTCCCAGCAGGCAGCGGGGCACTTGCGGAAGGGGGCGGGCACTTGCGGAAAGGGGCGTAATCTACGCCCCTTTCCGCAGAGAGCTATCCCGGAAGTGGGTGCAGTTACCTGGATTATCCAGGTAACTGCACCCCCCTCCCCCCTGAAAGGTGCCAATTGTGGGGCCGGAGGGGGGGAGGAATCCGATGAGCGGAAGGTCCATTTTAGGGTGGACCTCCGCTTTAATCACCGGAAGACTGAGGACATATTGTAAGTGCGGGGCTTTACAGGCTTGCTCCCATGGGGGAGGGGGGGGAGGGGGGGCGGGGAACCCATCAGAGTTGAGTTTTAAGGCTGGGTTCACACCTGTGCAAATTAGATGCGGATTTCCCCCCGCATCCAATTCGCATAGCAGGAGAATGTGACTGGCTCCCTATGGAGCCGGTTCTCATATCTCCATTGCGGCTGCAGAGCCCACTGCACAAAAACGCTGGGCATCTTTGGCTCCGTTTCAAGGCTGAATTCAAGCATAGAATTGGCCCAGATTCGTCCCTGAAACGGGGAACAAGGTCGCACAGCACTGCTGTGCAATCCGCAACGTGTTATAGCGTGAACCCGGCCTTAAAGTAAACCTGTAGGTTGAGGATGGTGCAGACTTTCAGGTACATTTGAGGATAAATAGCTTGTGTTTGAAGTACACAAGGGTCCTGACTTGCCCCTGGCCTTCCTCCCAACCTGCCCCTGGCCTTCCAACCTGCCCCCGGCCCTGGCCTCCCCCTCCCAACCTGCCCCCGGCCCTGGCCTCCCCCTCCCAACCTGCCCCCGGCCCTGGCCTCCCCCTCCCAACCTGCCCCCGGCCCTGGCCTCCCCCTCCCAACCTGCCTTGAGAGGGATTACATTGACTTGTATAAAAGGTAGAAAAGACAATTCAGATGCAGAACATTGCACACGCATTGATCTTGGCTCCCACTTGCCGTCATGTTTATCCCCTGCCATTCCTGCAATGTCATGTATTTATTAAAAATGGTCGTTATATAGCGCCAATAATAAAACATCTTACATAAAATAATTTTTTTTATTTTGAATATAACACTCTGAGCTCTGTTGTACAAAATAACATAAAAACACCAAAGATACAGTATTACAACATTATTATTATTATGACATAATAGTACATTGTTTCACCAAAATACTGATTCATCGTGACCCAACACGTTTCATGGGCTCAGTCCACTTCTTCAGGACCAGTCAGTATGCTTGTTTACTGAAGCATACTGATGGCTCTTGAAGAAGAGGAGAGTCCACGAAACCCGTTAGGCCAAAATGAAATCAGTATTTTTGTGATAAAATGTACTATGTCATAATAAAAATAATAATAATAATAATAATAATAATAATATTGTAATTCTCCTCCTGCCATAGTCCTTCGGGAGCACGGCTTGAACATATCAATTGACACACTTTCTGGGTAGGATATCAGATTCGGTTAAAGGCCTCTTATCCAGCTCTACCACCAAAAATGGGAACAGGAGTTGTATGTAGAATCTGATGATATGTATTGGGACAAAACACTGGCGTTTTCCATCTCATCTAATGCCCAGGAACAGAATTACTGAATTAGGTCTAGGTGGTATCGTTGCCCTACTACCCCTGGACACCAGCCTTTACACACACATATGAACTTTAATGGCATTCCAGTCTTAGTCCGTAGGGTTCAATATTGAGTTGGCTCCGCCCTTTGCAGCTATAACAGCTTCAACTCTTCTGGGAAGGCCGTCCACAAGGTCAGAGCTCTGTGCAGGCCAGTCATGTTCCTCTACCCAAAACTCTGTCCTCTATGTCTTTATGGACCTTGCTTTGTGCACTGGTGTGCAGTCATGTTAGAACAGGAAGGGGCCGTCCCCCAAACTGTTCCCACAATGTTGGGAGCATGAAATTATCCAAAAAGCTCTTGGTAAGCCGACGCCTTAAGAGTTCCCTTCATTGGAACTAAGGGGCCAAACCCAACCCCTGAAAAACAACCCCCCACACCATAATCCCCCCCTCCACCAAATGATTTGGACCAGTGCACAAAGTACGGAGTGATGCACTGTGCAGTGTACTGGAGCATCATGGGAAATGTAGTTCTAAAACATGGGTCTTCAAACTACGGCCCTCCAGTTGTTTAGGAACTACAATTCCCATCATTCCTAGCCATGTCTGTGAATGTCAGAGTTTTGCAATGCCTCATGGGATGTGTAGTTTCGCAACAGCTGGAGGGCCGTAGTTTGAGGATCCCTGTTCTAAAACATCTGGGGTGACAAGGTTCACCATCACTGCTCTATAGGTTTATGTCATTTTTTATTGTGATCTCGAACATTATACTACTAGAGGACTATTGAGATAATTTTATATAAAGAAGCTCTGTTAACCTTCACATGTCCTATTGACCTTTACTGTATCATAACTATGTGACGTCATGATCATTATGTATACATATATAATATATACCATGTGCTGGAGGTAGACGTGAACTCTCAGGTCTATGTTCTGTACAGTTTAAAAATTAAATAAACAGATTCAACATAAAACATAATAATGTTGTATCTTGGTGTTTTTATGTTATTTTGAACAAAGCAGAGCGAGAGCAAGAGCCTCTGGTTTAGTGATGACTGTGTACAGAGACTGATGTGACCGGCTCAATGTTCTCTGTACAGCGCTGCAGTACATGTCGGAGCTATATAAATGTATAATAATAATAATAAATAATATCTCTGACATATACCACAGTGCTGTACAGAGAACGCTGAGCCGGTCACCTCAGTCTCTGCACCAGAGGAGCTTACACTCTAATGTCTCCCCCCCCCCCACCCACAGTAAATAATAATAGACTGTGGGGGGGGACATTAGAGTGTAAGCTCCTCTGGTACAGAGACGGATGTGACCGGCTCAATGTTCTCTGTGCAGCGCTGCAGTATATGTCATAGCTATATAATAATTATTATTATTCTACATTTATATAGCTCTGACATATACCGCAGCGCTGTGCAGAGAACATTGAGCCAGTCACATCCGTCTCTGTACCAGAGGAGCTTACACTCTAATGCCCCCCCCCCACAGATTATTATTATTATTCTACATTTATATAATAATCTGTGGGGGGACATTAGAGTGTAAGCTCCTCTGGTACAGAGACTGATGTGACCGGCTCAATGTTTTCTGCACAGCGCTGCAGTATATGTCAGAGCTATATAAATGGTATAATAATAATAATAATAATTATTATTATATAGCTCTGACATATACTGCAGCGCTGTGCAGAAAACATTGAGCCGGTCACATCAGTCTCTGTACCAGAGGAGCTTACACTCTAATGTCCCACCACAGTCCATTATTATTTACTGTAGGGGGGAGGGGGACATTAGAGTGTAAGCTCCTCTGGTACAGAGACTGATGTGACCGGCTCAGTGATCTCTGTACAGCTCTGCAATATATGTCAGAGTTATATAAATGTATAATAGTGTGTGACGGGGGGGGGGGGGACATTAGAGTGTAAGCTCCTCTGGTGCAATGACTGATGTGACTGGATTTGTGTTACACGGTCTGCTCTCTAATGCTCGGTATTACAGAGGAGTCACGGAGTGGGAGGCAGACGATGGGATACACACCGGTTGTCTCGATCCCACAGCAGAAGGCGGACGTGGTTAATAATAGACGGCTGGCCCAGCTTCACCTCCAGCCCGGATCGGCAGTCATCTTCTATTGGGTGCCGGGAGAAGCCATGATCCAGGTCATAGTTCTGAGTGTCCCCATCTAAGAAGGGCGGATTTGAGCTCCCCCTTCACCACCTGGGCACCGTGCTTCATTGTGGCGATGTTCTCTTCAGGGACTGTGGGGGAGGAGAGGGACAATTAGTAAGGACATACAGATGATATGATCAATTAACCCTTCAGATTCACACACACGTGTATCCAGATCTATAGGACATAAAATGATTGTGAGCTCACATGTTTCATTCCATTGAAGCCATTTGCTACAGAATATCAAATATCTTCTATATGTAGGGAGAGAAGAGAGGGGGAAGGGAAGAGAAGAGAGAGGGAAGAGAGAGAGAAGAGAGAAGAGAGAGGGGGGCGGGGGGAAGAAGAGAGAGAGAAGAGAGGGGGGGGGAAGAAGAGAGAAGAGAGACGAGAAGAGGGGGGGGAGAAGAGAGAAGAGAGACGAGAAGAGGGGGGGAGAAGAAGAGAGAAGAGAGAGAAGAAGAGGGTGGGAAGAGAGAGAAGAGAAGAGGGGGAAGAGAGAGAAGAGAGAGAGAGAGAGAAGAGAAGAGGGGGGAAGAGGAGAGAGAGAGAGAGAGAGAGAGAAGAGAAGAGGGGGGAAGAGAGAGAAGAGAGAGAAGAGAAGAGGGGGAAGAGAGAGAGAGAGAGAAGAGAAGAGGGGGGAAGAGAGAGAAGAGAGAGAAGAGAAGAGGGGGGAAGAGAGAGAAGAGAGAGAAGAGAAGAGGGGGGAAGAGAGAGAAGAGAGAGAGAGAAGAGGGGGGAAGAGAGAGAGAGAGAGAAGAGAAAGGGGGGAAGAGAGAGAAGAGAGAGGGGGGGAAGAGAGAGAAGAGAAGAGGGGGGAAGAGAGAGAAGAGAAGAGGGGGGGAAGAGAGAGAAGAGAAGAGGGGGGGAAGAGAGAGAAGAGAAGAGGGGGGAAGAGAGAGAAGAGAAGAGGGGGGAAGAGAGAGAAGAGAAGAGGGGGGGAAGAGAGAGAAGAGAAGAGGGGGGAAGAGAGAGAAGAGAAGAGGGGGGAAGAGAGAGAAGAGAAGAGGGGGAAGAGAGAGAAGAGAAGAGGGGGGGAAGAGAGAGAAGAGAAGAGGGGGGGAAGAGAGAGAGAGAAGAGGGGGGGAAGAGAGAGAAGAGAAGAGGGGGGAAGAGAGAGAAGAGAAGAGGGGGAAGAGAGAGAAGAGAAGAGGGGAAGAGAGAAAAGAGAAGAGGGGGAAGAGAGAGAGAGAAGAGGGGAAGAGAGAGAAGAGAAGAGGGGGAAGAGAGAGAAGAGAAGAGGGGGAAGAGAGAGAAGAGAAGAGGGGGAAGAGAGAGGAAGAGAAGAGGGGGAAGAGAGAGAAGAGAAGAGGGGAAGAGAGAAGAGAGGGAAGAAGCGCTATTTGTGTAGCAGCTGTGGCCAATTACAGTTATCACAATAGTAGACACTGGTAATGAATTAATGGCATTCACAGGCATTATTGCTTATAACAGTGATCACTGTTATAAGCACTCGGTGAAGAAAAAAAAAAATCCTGATCACCTACTCAGAGTAGTACAGTGTCACTATGGTAACTGTACTGCTCTGTTCACAGTAAAAAAAAAATTCTCTACATTTTTTCACAATTTGTTTTTGTTTATATAGAAAAAAATATATATAAAAAACCCAGTGGTGACTAAATGCCACCAAAAGAAACGTTCCATCGGTCTCACAAAAAAATGCTAAAAATGTTAGAGGTACAGTGTTGCTTGACTATTTGTCATTCAAAGTGTGACAGCTCTGAAAGCTGAAAAATCAGCCTGGGCAGGAAGGGGGTGAAAGTGCCCGGTACTGAAGTGGTTAAAAGTTACCCGATACAAGATAAATCCACCTGGTTTAAGATGTTACTAAACCCAGCAGCCTGCAGTCTCTATAGCGGCTCTCCCACCGTACACAGAACATGCAAATGCAATTATGTTAGTAAGTTAGTAAATATAAACTGCTAAATACCTTCACCCCCCAATCAGCAGTATATAGCAGGCATGTGACTTATCAGTGTCTGGTTAAAGCCTGCAGGAGGAGGAGTTTTCATACTGCACTGGCTGTCTTATAAGGCTGCAGGACCCCTGACCCTCTGTCTTGAGAGGGCAGATTGGCCATGTGCTGATCACAAGCCCCCAAAAAATAAAAATAAATGCTCTAGCAATACACACCAAACTGAGCATATGCAGAGTGCCCCCAAGGCTCCGTTTTAGGAGGGGATGAATTGGGGAAAGTAAAAAAAAAAAAAAAAAAAAAAAAAGGGGGGGGGAGGATCAGAGAAGACAGGCTTTTTACACAATGCTGGAGGGTTTAAAAAGACTTTAAAAGACTGGTAGCATTAATCAGGGTTTAATATATAGAAAATATGCACCTTTTCCAGCTGGAGCAGTGCAGAGATGTACACTTGGGCTTCACATCCCTGCAGGGCAGCTCACAGAAGATAATGGGAGCATCAGCACAGTCCCCCCCCCCCCCCCCAATACACCATAGAATAAATGTCTTACTTAGCATGCCACGATAGTTGAGGTCCATGTCCCGGCTCTCGGAGCGCACTTTAATGGCATCCAAGATGGCATCTGGGGAGAGCAGTGCGGACGGCCTCACCACATTGAGGAGTTCAGTCAGGCTCATGAGCGGGAGGCGAATGGCGGCCATGATCTCGGTGTGGTTTTCGTTCGGGTTGTGCCGGCACCAACGTATCAGGGCCTGAAAGATATCTTTCTCTGGAGCAGCAAATGAATCTCTTTGAATAATATCCAGGAGGGCACCCTGTTGACACAAATCGGAACATCAGAAATGGGCAAAAATGGGGACTTCACCAAAAAGCCAACGTCACATATACTTTTCTTGTTGAGGGCACCACTCACAAACAAAAGGCAATGATGTCACAACCATAATAAACTATTGTCAGTCTACTCAGGAATGTGAAGCATGCCCCGGTATCCCTTTATAATCTTAAAATCCCCAAATACTAAAAGAAACTCATCTCCCGTATAATCCTTGTTGGAAGCAAGTGGTGTCTGAAGCCATCTGGTTGCAATGGATCACATACAACTCAAGAGAAGAGCTCAACCAATAATGGTCTGACTCCAGTTGGGTAGCCTACGGACATCCACTTCCTCTTTGGCTCTCCTTATCTTCTAATAATTCCTCTCCACACCCTTTTCCATTGTATACCCCTCCATCTCCCAGCTCCAGGAAACCCCTTTGCCATGTACTGTAGATGTATCCTATGAGCATGGAGAAGGCTCTCGCCATCACATCCTATTCCTATTTAACTGGAGGTGTCTGAAGCCATCTGGTTGCCATTGATTATATTCAACTCAAGAGCAGAGCTCTACCAATAATGGTTGGATACCAGCTGGGGGGCCTGTGGACAACCCCTTCCTCCGTGGCTTTCCTTCTGTCTTAATATCTCGCCCCACCCTTTTGCATTTCATAGCCCCTCCATATTCCAGCTCCAGAAAGCTGTATTTATGTGGCAGGCTAAAGAAGTTGAAAATAACTTCCTCTCACTCCTCTCTCAGAGTGCCCCCGCTCGCCATGTGGATGCACCCCTTTGCCATAAGGATGTATCCTATCAGCATAAAGAAGGAATCCGCCATCATGTCCAATTATTTGTTTGAAACTGGAGGTCTCTAAAAGTTACTTGGTTGCAATGGATCACATAAAACTCAAGAGCAGAACTCAACCAATAATAACTGGACAAAGTTGGGTGGCCTGTGGAAAACCCCTTCCCTCCTTGGCTCTCCTCTCTACTGATCTTTCCCCACCACCCTTTTCCATTTCATAACCCCTCCATCTTCCAGTGTCGAGAAGCCATATTTATGTGGCAGGCTGAGGAAGTTGAAAAAGGACTTCCCCCCTCTCACTTCTCTCTCAGGATCCCTCCCTTCACAATGTAGATTATCAGCATGGAGAAGGCCTCCACCATCATTTACTAGTCCTTTGCAACCAAGAAGCTTTAGAGACCTCCAGTTTCCAGCAATGGATCACATACAACTCAAAAACACAACTCAACCAAATAATGGATGGACACCAGTTGGGTGGCCCTTCCGCCATGGATTGTCACCTCTCTATTGATTTTCTTTCCCCACCCTTCTCTACTTTATACCCCACTATCTTTGAGCTCCAGGAAGCTGTATTTATGTGGCAGGCTGAGAAAGTGAAGAAGAACTTCCTCTCACTTCTCTCTCAAGCTGCCTACCTTCACCACGCAGGTGTAGCTTGGAGAAGATATCCACCACCGGGTCTTATTTCTACTCCTTTGCCCGAACCTGGAGGTCTCTAAAAAGCTACCTGGTTGCCATGGATCACTTAGAACTCAAGAGCAGAACTCCACCAATAACGGTTGAAACCAGTTGGCTGGCCCATGTACAACTCCTTCCTCCTTGGATTTCCTCTCTACCCACCCTTCTTCTATTTCATACCCTCCATCTTCCAGCTCATGGAAGCCATATTTATGTGGCAGGGTGAGGAAGTTGAAAATAACTTTCTCTCACTCCTCTCTCAGGCTGCCCCCTTCGCTATGTACTGTAGAAATATCCTATCAGCATAGAAAAAGGCACCCGCCATCATGTCCTATTCCTTTGCTAAAAGCTGGAAGTCTTGAGAGCTACCTGGTTGCAACGGATCACATACAACTCATGAGCAGAACTTTCAAATCAAGAATGGTTGGGCACCCAGATTGATACCCCAGACGACGTGAATTTTTCACAAAACGCATTGGGTGGCGTGACACGCTTACTTGCCTCATGTGAACCGGTACCAGAAGGGATATCGATTGGTGTTCGCGATCGGCCGACGCTTGCCCAGTTTGATGATATGCCCGATGTTCTTTCATGTTTGTAAGTGCATCTCTTGTTTTTTTATATTCGTTTTAATAAATGATTTTACACTATTTGGAGCGCTTTTTTTCCTCCCTATGGTGAACCTTCCTTGATTCTACAATGCCACACATCTGAGTCCCGCTTTAAACAGAGTCTTCCCATGCTGGACAGTTTATGACTGGTGTATCTCCTAACCTGCCTTACGTTAAAGTGTTCCATTTGGAGGGCTCAAGTTTGATCCATCTGCAGACCCTTTTTGTGATTAAGCGCTCCCTACCGGGACATCTGGTAAGGGGCTATTATTACTTGTCTGGTGGAGGTGCACCTGGTTTTTCTTCACGTTGATTGAAAAGTTTTACGATTGAATAGATCCCTTCCACACAGGGTGTCTCTCCAGTTGGACTTTTTATGGACTTTATGTTATCACATATAGTTTCAGAACTGTTTGAGTTTACTTTACATGCTTTTTTTCTTTGAATTATTGACTTAGAATTGTACATGCTTTTTCCTTTTTGGTTCATAGCCTATGAGGGAACATATATGTTCACTGTATACAATTATAAGTAATGTCTTATGGTTTATTTAGTCATAAGTTTGGTGTGTTAGAGTTATAGATCACAAGATACACTTGTTTAAGGTAGATCGGCTTAAATCCTAATAGAAATATTGGGGATTGCGCAGTTCTCTTCTTTTTCTTTGTCTCTATATGCATATTACACTTTGGGTATATATTAGAATTGCTGCATCACACATTTTCGTTAAGTATACACTGTAGCGCAGATTTCCTCTTCCTTTTTTTCTCTTACCCAGATGGGTGGCCTGTGAACACACCACCTCCCCTTCCTGCTTAACTCTCATTCGCCTCTATTACTCTCCCTCCTTGGCTACTCACCACCTCTCTAATCTCCCTCTGACTCTTCTCCAATACACTTACGTCTTTCTGATAATTGAGTCATAACTCTCAATAATGCTAAATAAATTGCTGAGCCAAGACAATAAGGTATTGTGCATTCTGTATAAACTTCATATGTATTGTCTTACCAATGTTCAACCCAATCATTTTATTTATTTATTTATTTTTTAAAAGATATTTTTTCATTTGTTTTTTTGACAACCCAAACTTTTAGTTTAATGATACTACACAGTTTTATCTTTCTTTGGAAACCATTTTTATCATTAAAAAAAAAAAATTAAAATGAGGAGTAGACAGAATAGGGATCTGTTACAAAAGGAAAGACCAAGAAAGTCCTGTGATCTCACCAATTGTAAAAATAAAAATAAATAAATAAATAAAAAACACACCTTCTAAACTGAAAAAAAAAAAAAGTTTTCACATTTATTGTATTTGTACTCTAAAGCCCAACTCCAGGAAAGAGATATTGTGACACAATGGTTCTGAACAGATTACTGTGCACAGGTTAGACCCTCAGCAACACTGGGATATGACCAGTATTTATGTACCTTTGACAGCGAGGGGTGCACGGGGATGGAGAAAGGGATGACGTGATATGACAATTGGACACCAAGAAGAGGATTCTGGGATATGACCAGGGTCAGAAGGCAACTTAGACAATAACAAGGGGATTGTGGTATATAAACAAAATAGCAAACTGTGCCTTGGACAGGGAGTGGAGGATTGTGGGAAATTATCAGTGGTGCGCCATACCTTGGACAGGCAGTGGAGGATTGGGGGAAAAGACCGGTGGCACACCATACCTTGAACAACAAAAGGGGTGGAGATGGAGAAGGGATGGCAGGATATGGTCACTTGCTTGCCGTATCTTGGACACTGAAAAAAAAGGATCGTGGAATATGACCAGGGTAACAGTATACCTGGCTTAGGACAGTGGCAATAGCAAGTGGGATATAACCAATAGCACACCGTACTTGGACAGTGAAAAAGAGCATTGTGGAATATGATGATTAGTGGTGCACCGCGCCTTGGAAGTGAGTAGAGGGTTCCTTGCAATGACCAGTGACACATCATTCCATGGACAGTGAGTGGAGGATTATGGGCTATGGCCATTGGCACACCATACCATATACAGCGAGTGGAGGATTGTGGGAAATGACTAGTTGTGCATCGTACCTTGGACAGTGAGTGGATGACTGTGGGATATGACCAGTGGCATATTTTTCCTTGGACAGGGAGTGGAAGATTGTGGAATATGACCAGTGGAGCCCCGTACCTTGGACAGTAAGAGGGATGGAGAAAGGGGTTTTCAGGATATGACCACTCAGGTCTCATACCTTGGACGCTGAGAAGGGGATTGCGGGATTTGACCAGGGTCATAAAATACCTTAGAGACAGTGGCAAGGGAAATTGTGGGATAGAACCAATAGCACAACCTACCTTGGACAGTGAGTGGAGAACTGTGGGATATGAACAGTGGCATAGTAGTCCTTGGACAGTGAGTGGATTATGGGATATGAGCAGTGGCTACCAAATCTTGGACTGTGGGTGGAGGATTATGGGATATGACCAGTGGCACACCATACCCGGGACAGTGAGTGGAGAATTGTGGGATATGACCAATGGCACATCGTCGATTGGCGAGTGAGTGGAAGATTGTGGGATATGACTAGTGGCGCATCGTACATTGGACACTAAGTGGAGGATTTTGGGATATGACTATTGGTACGCTACACCTTGGGCAGTGAGTGGAGGACTCTGGGATAGGACTAGTGGCGCATCGTACCTTAGACAGTAAGTGGAGGATTGTGGGATATGACCAGTGGCGCACTGTACCATGGACAGCGAGTGGAGGATTATGGGATAAGCCCAGTGGCACACCATACCATGGACAGCGAGTGGAGGATTATGGGATATGACCAGCAGCGCTCTGTACCATGGACAGTGAGTGGAGGGACTGTGGGATATGATCAGTGGTGTACCATACATTGGACAGTGAGTGGAGGATTATGAGTTATGGCCATTGGACAGTGAGTGGAGGATTATGGGCTATGACCAGTGGTGCGCCGTACCATAGACAGTGAGTGGAGGATTGTGAGATATGACCAGTGGTGTACCATACATTGGACAGTGAGTGGAGGATTGTGGGATATGACCAGCGGTGCTCTGTACCATGGATAAGTTGAGGATTGTGGGATTTGACCAGTGTTACACGGTACATTGGACAGCGAGTAAAGGATTATGGGATACGGCCGGTGGCACTCCTTACCTTGGATAGTGAAAGGAAGCCATCGCTGGACAGGACGTCCTGTGCACTGCGGTCCATGAACAGGCAGCAGGTGGAGCAGAGTTTCCCCAGGGAATAGAGGTTGGCCACATCGTAGATCATGCAGACGTTCTGGATCTTCAGGATAGTACACAGGTACTCCGAGGTGGAGTCTTCCAGCTCCGGGAAGCCGTATTTATGTGCCAGGCTGAGGAAATCGAGCAGAACTTCCTCCCGCTCCTCTCTCAGGCTGGCCCGGCCCGTGTAGATGTATTTTATCAACATGGAGAAGGCCTCCGCTGTCGTATCCTGCAAGAGGATCTCCGCCTGGGGCTGGGCCTCCCGCATACCTCCGTATAACAACGCTCTGCACAGAACACACAGAGAAGGCAAAATGTAAGCAGATAAAACTGGAGCTTTAGGAATGAATAGCTTTGCATTATAAGCAGCTAGAGAGGTGATTGAAGACTTGTTTTACAGTTTTGTTACTGATTACATGCCCATAATCTGGGCAAAGTATGTCTATAAAATCTACAGTGGAGATATATATATATATATAAAAAAAAAAAAAAAAAAAAAAAAAAAAGAGTATAAAAAGGTAGGAAGAAGGACAAAGCTAAAATCATTTCAGAACATTTTCCACCTCTATTGTGACCTATAAACTGTACAACTCAACAAACTGAAATCTTTTAGGTGGGGGGGTTAAAACTAAAATAATGTGGTTGCAGAAGTGTGCACACCCTCTTATAACTGGGGATGTAGCTGCGTTCAGAATTAAGCAATCACGTTCAAACTCATGTTAACTGGTTATTATTATACAGGATTTATTGTCGCCCGCCCCATCAAATGATGGCAGGGCGGTGCGGCTCTCGTTCTGGGTCGGCGTCCCAGAATGGGCGAGCAGCAAAGCGATTGCAGCCTAGCAACACGGCGCGACCCCGATCTCTGTAAAGAGCCATGTCCAAGGTCTTTAACCATGTGATCGGCTTTGTTTAATCACATGTAAACAAGGAAGTGCCGGTAATCGTTGCTCCTCGCCTCACACCGACAGAGTGTGTGGCAAGGAGAGCCGATCAGGGGGATATGTAGGAATGTAATTAGGGCACTGATCATCAGTGCCCCGATTACAGTATAGTAAAACAGTGTCACCATACAGTACCCACCAATGCCAGCAATCAGTGCCCACAAGTGCCAACAGTGCCCATTAGCGATGCAAGTCAGTGCTGGCAATCAGTGCCACCCATTAATGCCCATCAGTACCGCCTATCCATGCCACCTATCCGTGCCATCTAACAGTGCCCATAAGAGCGGTATATTAGTGCCTCATCAGTGCCCACCAGAACTGGGGAACCTGGGCATTCTCCCTTGAGGCGAACAGGTCCACCTCTGGTAGCCCCCATTTCCCGGCAATCATTGCGAATACCTCCGGGTTTAGAGACCATTCCGCTTCCCGAATAGCGTTTCTGGTTAGGAAGTCCACTAACCTGTTTAGATCACCTTTTAGGTGGACTGCTGATAGAGATAACAAATGTTTTTCTGCCCACCGAAGGATCTCCATGGCCAGTACTTGAAGCGACCTGCTTCTTGTACCCCCCTGCCTGTTTAAATAAGCCACCGCCGTGGCATTGTCTGTTAGGACCTGAACGTGATGTGACTGAAGCTCCTGAACAAACAATTCCAGAGCCAAGGCAATCGCCTTGAGCTCCCTCCAGTTTGAGGACCTTACTGTCTCCTCTTTGGCCCAGAATCCCTGAGTAAAACGTGTTCCTAGATGGGCTCCCCACCCCCAGGAACTGGCGTCGGTTGTTAGTCTTTTCTCGACTGGAAAAGCCCAGACTAACCCTTCTGATAAGACATCCTGTCTTTTCCACCACCATAGGGACCTTTTTACCTGGGTTGACACTCTTACCTCTGCCTCTAGGGATGCCACTGTGTGATCCCAAGATTTTAGAAGGAAAGCCTGCAGACACCTGAAATGCATTCTTGCCCACTGGACTGCCGGCATTGTTGAGGTTAGAACCCCCAAAGCTGACATAACCTGCCTTACTGTCAGATTTTGGCTGGTCTGCAGTAAAGACCCTGCACCGGAAATCCTGTCCTTTTTGTCTAAGGGAAGGAAGATTTTTTGATCCACCGAATTTATTAGATAACCTAAAAACCGAATCTCCTGGGATGGGTTTAGGGATGACTTTTGGAGGTTCAAAATCCACCCCAAAGCCTCCAGATGGCTGCGAGCTTTGCCTAGATTGATCTGCAATTCCTCGCTGGATGGGGCGAAAAACAGCAGATCGTCCAAATAAGGAATAACTGCGATTCCCTGAAGTCGCAGCGGAGCTAAAGCTTCTGCCATTACTTTGGTAAAAATTCGGGGAGATGATGACAGGCCGAAGGGTAGGGCCCTGAACTGGAGATGAACCATACCCCCCAACCTCACCGCCAGCCTGAGGAACTTCTGAGACTGGGGAGAGATCGGAACACGTAGGTATGCATCCTTTAAATCCACTGACGCCATAAAACATCCTGGCGTCAACAGATTCCTGACTGAAAAAAATTGAGTCCATCTTGAACTTTCTGTACCTAATGGACTCGTTTAACGGTTTTAGGTTGAGAATCAACCGAAATTTTCCTGTCGGTTTTATTTACTAGGAAAAAACATGGGAATAAAACCCCTCCTGCTGTTCTTGCAGGGGCACCTGTACCACTACACCCTGCTGCATCAGTTCCTCTAGAGAGGACTTCATGGCCAGGGCCCTTACCGATACCCGTGGGGTGTTTGTAATCAGGAACCTTTTTGGGGGGTTGTTGGCAAACTCGAGTGTGTAACCCTGCGTGAGAGTGGTCAGAATAAACTGATTTGAAGTTATCCCTGACCACTGCGGAAGAAATTCTTGTAGTCTTCCACCCACCCGCAGAGACGAGTCATTGAGATTTCTCGGCCTGTGTAGGAGGACGGAAGAGAATGCCGCCTCTACCTTTCGGCTTCGGGGTGGACCAATTTTTCCTTCTCCCCTGCAATTTGCTGTCCTGATCCTGAGTTTGAGGTCGAAAAAGACGTTTTAGTACCTGCTTTTTCTTTTTGACCGGGAAGGATCTCTTTTTATCGGCTGTCCTGTCCAGAATATTATCGAGGTCAGGGCCGAAGAGAAGGTCCCCTGAAAAGGGTAACCCATACAGCTTGCTCTTTGATGCCGAGTCACCGGGCCAGGTTTTAAGCCATAAGGCTCTTCTTGCAGCATTAGTTAGAGCTGCTGACCTGGCTGACATCTTAAATTGCCTCAGCTGAGGCATCTGCAATATAAGCAACTGCCGCAGTCAAGGTAAAAAAAGAATCTAAGATTTCCTGTTTGGGGGAATCTGCAGCTATATGTGACTTTAACTGGTTAATCCAGAATTCTAAATTTCTGGCTACACACGTTGTGGCCATTGCTGGTTTTAAATTGCTCATAACTGATTGCCATGATCTCTTGAGCAAAAGATCCATGCGTTTGTCCATCGGATCCCTCAAAACTCCCATGTCCTCAAAGGACAGATCCGTGGACCTTGAGACCTGGGAGAAGGCGGCATCCAATCTGGGCACCTTGTTCCACACTGCTGCAGGGTCCTCCTCAAAAAGAAAACGCCTTTTGTGGGCTTTGGAGAAAAAGGGCCTCAGAGATGACTGGATGAACTGGGAACGTTCGGCCCTTAGGCTCATCCAACCCAGCATACATGCGGTCATGGAGTGATAATTCCTTTTTCTCCTCACTTAAGCCAAACGTAGCATGAATGGCTTTAAGGAGCCCATCAACCTCTTCAATGGACAGTTTGAATTTAGAGGGGGCTACCTCAGAATCCTCCAACTCCTCTTCCGAATCTTTAACGGAAAGAGCAGCGGACTGCTTTTCCCTATCTGAAGGGTCTTCAGGCAGAGATTCCAATACCAGGATAGAGAAAGACCCCTGGGAAGACTCTGAAGTGGAAGTCTGACTAGCAGCCGGGTTTACTAGTGAGTCACGAAAATTCTGAATCGTGGCGTATAGCTCCTTCTTTACAGAGGCCACCAGATCCTCACATACAGAGGCTGATTCCTCTTTAACTAAAGAAGTAATGCAGGCACTGCACAGGGTTTTCTTCCAATTTTCTCCCAGCTTGGCCCTGCAAGAAGGACATCTTTTCTTTGGGTCAGAGCTCTTAGCCTATGAAGAAAAAGACAAAAAAGGGAAAAAAAAACAGGGAACCCTTAGTGAGACCCAGTCTCAGCCTTGATAGGGATCACCACACAGGTGCACTGAGAAGAAACCAGTCAGCTTCTAGTGCCCAGACAGGGCCCTTGCCACCAGGGGGGAAAGAAAAAAAAAAAAAAGGAGAGACCAAAAGCCAGGAAATAGGAGAGAAAAGGCAGACTTTAACCGCTGCCTCCTACCTGGGCTTTGCTGGTGCCTGTCCCCACCGCTGCAGACGCTGAATCTTCCATAACAGGTGTGCAGAATTCCACTTGTGGCTACATGCCGCCTCCGGACTCCCATAATGCATCTGCACCGGACCGGAAGCGGAATTAGGCACCAGCTCCTGTCCTCCCTCCTCCCCCCTGCGTCCACGCCGGAAACGACGTTTCAGCCGACCCAGTGACCCGCTCTGTCACTTCCGGCGTGACCGCCGAAAAAAAAAAAAAAAATAAAAAAAATACATGGCGGCGGCACACGCGCGCCGCCACGCCTACGGACGTGCGGGCCACCGAATCTTCGGCTCTCTCCGAGCACCAAGAGGAGCCCGCTTGCTACCACTGCCGAGGCCTGGGTAGGTCGGGAGGACAGCGGGTCCCTTAAGGAGGAAAAAAGGGAAGGAAGCCCTGTCCCTCAGGAACACCCAAGAGAACCGACTCCCTCCCAGAAGATGTTCCCTCCGGGCCGGAGGAAACACTAACTGAGGTGTGGTAGGGAGGTGCCTCCCTTTAAAGTCTGGAGGAAGAAGGTGTTTCCTAACGAGGAGGGAGGAGTCGCTATCTCTCAGGTGCTGTCCTGAAAGACGCCTTGGGAAAATCTCCATAGGCGACGCTTACATTTTTTTTTACGGTTACCAGGTTAGAGTCACAGAGGAGGTCTAATACGAGAATGATTGTTTGTTCTCGCTCTGACAATCTTGGCGATACCTCACATGTGTGATATGAACACAGTTTACATATGCGGGCACGACTTCCGCATGCGTTTTCTTTGCTGCGCGAGCTCACGGGAATGGGGGTGCGCTGAAATTTTTTTATTTTTTATTTCTCATTTATTTTTATATTATTATATTGTGTTTTTAGGAATGTCAACATCCCTTGATACCTTGTACACACGGTCGGACACTGCGACCACAAAATCCGTCTGATTTTTTCCGACGGATTTTCTCCTAAACTGGTGTTGCATACACACGGTCGGACAAAGTTGTCGGAAAATCCGATTGTTCAGAACGTGATGACATTCGTTGGTTAGGACGGGACTACGTTGAGGCTAGTAGCCAATAGCTTTCGTCTTGTAATTTGATCTGAGCATGCGTGGCACTTTGTCCGATCGGAATTCTCTACAAACGATCAGAAAAAGTCCGATCGGATTTTTTGGTCGGAAAATTTGAGATCCTGCTCTCAAATTTTTCAGACGGAAAAAGTCCGATAGAGCCCACACACGATCGGATTTTCCGACAATATAATCCGATCGGACCTTTTCCGTCTGAATTTCCGACCGTTCGTACAGGGCATGACAGTAATAGGTGGTGACAGGTATGCAGGGATCGGGGGGGGGGTCTAAAATACCTCCAATCCCTCCTTTGCATTTCAAAGTATTCAGATCACGAAATAATGTATATTTTTTTAAATCCGGTGCCACTGGCAGCCAAGGAAACAGGAAGTGGCACTGCCTGGAGGAACTTATCCCGGGAATTTGAGTCAGAAGCGGCCCGGCCACTCCAAAATGGATTGATGTATTTTACAGATTGCATAGTAGAGCAGTACACCATTAGATGGTGCTGGGTACGGTGTTTGATCTGGCCCCTTGGGTGTATTGCCCAATGTTTTCCATACCCCGGCTCACATCAATTTACACATTAAATTTAAGATCAATTATTAGATATACCAACATTATTAAATTACAATTTTATATTTTTAACATTGGCATCAGTTATATTTTTATATCTTCAGTCTCCTATATGGAGGATTTGGTTCCACCACTTGAGACTCAAATCGAGGCGTGGTTCTTTGTTTACTATATAATGCGATGAGTCAATGCATTGCCCATGCCCCAGGACGACGTCCGTGTATGACGAAACGCGCGTCGGGAGGAGTGGCGTGCTGCCGTCATCGTGTTTGTTTATCTGAGTGGACGAGTGCTTGCAAGCCGGCCCGGGTTTTAAAATCTTAATTTTTTAAATTCCTACTTTTTTTTTATCCCCGAGTTGCCGTTTTATACTCCCTGGATAAAGGCCCTTCACTGAGCGGGCTCACGGTTTCTAAAAGCATGTAAAAAAAACAAGTCCTGCACTCTTAACCCCCACAGCGCTGCACACCGATAATGGTCCTCCCGCTGGTCATACCAACAAGCTGCTCCTTAATGCAGTGCGCTGACGGCTTTCCTCCATAGAGCATGGTTTTGCTTTCAGCCACCTCGTCGAGAAGGGAGGGGAGGAGAGGACTGGGGTTGGACGGGGACGCTCCAGAACGACACCCCCCTACTGGGTGGCACTGCCCAGGCCCCGCCCCATTTTCGGTGCAGTTATCGGCGCGATTTTCTTTTTTGGCAAAGCCGAAAAGGCCATTTTTGGGCAATATGTTTCGGCGGACGAAATTTTGGTGCATCCCTACTAAACGCCCATCGCCTAATAGCCCGCTGTCGCAAGTATGGCAGAAAAAACATCCTAAATGATCACGGAGTCCTTCCCTCCATGAGACTGTCCACCTTCTACCAACATTTCTTCAGTCTCTCGAATCCTTTCTTTGGAACTGTGTTTGAGGCCAACCTACCGTCATTAGACTGACATTCCATTTACCCCGAGTAAACCTCGGGATTGACCCAAAGTTACTCAAGGGAAGATTGTTCCTGGGGACCGGCTTCCCCCGCAACCCCCTGGTTCCCTGTGTTACCCGGTTTATTTTTTCCTACAAGTTACTTGTACCTTATTAATAGTTTTTTTTTTTTCCCTTCGGTTTTATTTTTATCTATCATTTTTACATCCATGTCCCCTGGCGCTACACCGATAATCGCAACATTCCTGTGGAACTCTAGAAAATGCAGAGCCTAAGGGGTCACCATGGCTCTCTTGAGGGAGCCCTCCAACTGGGACGTTTGCTACCTGCCAAGACAATTAGCCATATAGTCATGGGCGGCTATCTCGTCCTCTTCCATGGCCTGTGGCAGGTGTCATGACAACACCTATCACCCATATCCACTACGCTCAGTGGTGACGTGTGTTACCGAGTGGGGGGAGTGGGGGATATACCAAGAAGATCAGACTATGCTCTATTTGTGTGTCAACAGAGCTCAGACTAAGTTTATTACACTGTTATAGATAACTTATGGTGGGGGTGACTGGAGTGGTTACAGTGCATCTCTTATTTATCCATTCTATCTATTTTCCCCTGTCGGAGTCAGATTCCTACGTCCTTTCTAGGACGAATTGGGATTCCTTTGGGGGTAAAGGGCCGGGCAGGGATGGATCCCTCCCCAGCTCTAGTGGCACTGGGTTCTTATTGTACAATGCATCTTTTCTCTTTCCCTCTTCTTCCTCCCCATCCATCAGCAACAGGGTCTTGCTGGAATTACTACCTACTACTACCAGGATCAGATTGCCATGGAGCCCAGGAAGCCTTCCATCTGCCAGGGAAATAGTCTCTCTGGTAAGAGTACCTTACACATAGCACCCCATTACCAACTAAGCCATGACTGAAACTCCACCAACAGACCTAAGAACTCCGGATCTTCTCCCACAATGTGCAAGGACTCAACTCCCCAGTAAAAAGATGCAAAATAATGCAACAGCACCACACACCCTAAAAGCAGACGTAGTGCCAATTCAAGAAACACATTCCCTGGCAACCTATAATCCCTCATTCCTTCACAAACATTTCACTCAATTCCACCTAGCGAATGCGGTCAACAAGACGAAAGGAGTGGCAGTATGTTTTCGAACAGGGTTCACTTCTCACCTACTAAAATAAAGAGCATGACGGCCACTACGTTCTAGTAAAGGGCACAATTAACGGGCCACACACACACACAAAAAGTCAAATTCTTTGAAGCCGGTCTACAGACCCTGAAGCCTCACTTCCTAGGCACAGTAATCCTGGGCAGAGACTAACACTCCATTTGGCCTCTCGTCGGACTAGTCCAACCCCCAGACCCCAAAAGTCAAGAGACCCCTCCCCCAGACAAAGTCTGCAGGTAGCGCAGGCCATACACACGGTTTGGTTGACATCTGGAGGGAAATGAACCCCCGAACTAAAGATCACACACACACACACACACACACACACAAAAACACTAGGATAGACCACATCTTTTATTTCTTCATACGCAATCCCAAGGGTGGAGGCCTCCAAAATATCCCACTCCCCCTTATCTGATAACTCCAATGACTCTTACCCTCAGGGGCGGATTCGGAGAGAGGAGCCCCCTTCAAATGGCATCTCAATGAAGCTCTACTGAGCAATCCCACAAATTGCACAATCCTGGAAAAAGCATTAACAGATTACTTTTTGCTAAATGACATTGAGTCGGTCTTGCCAGGCACTCTGTGGGCTCGGTATAAAACTGAGAAGTAGACTTATCCAGCTTGCATCCCAAATTAAAACAGGAAAGAAGGGTAGAAATACAGGAGTTGACCGAAGACTTTTGTTTGCTCAGTAAATGCCACAAAAGCAACCCCACACCGGACAGCTTGGCTAGGCTCGATTCGGCGCGAGTCAGATTAAACCTCTCCCTCGCCACCTCAGCCAAGAAACATTTAAGATAGACAGGGGCTCACTTTTACTACCAAAAAGACAGGATAGGCTCTAAACTGGCAGCTAAATCAAGTCCAAAGACACGTACCCAGGCCTACCCCAAAATTCACACCAAGACGGGAAATATAACCCAAAATCCAATGGGAATCATGGACTCCTTCCATGACTTCTACTCAAAACCTATATAAAAGGACTACATCATACGCACCCCAAGACAAGAGAGGCGTTTCGCCAACACCTCCACTTACCCCACCTAAAGCGAACCCACCAGGAACTATTAGACAAACCTTTCTCCTCAGACAAAATATTGGAAGTTATAAAATCTTTGAAACTAGCCTCTGCTCCAGGATCAGATGGCTTCTCAGTCTGCTACTATAAAAAAAGGCAACTCCTGCCTAGAACCCTACATGGCTGGTTTCTTTAACTCTCTCCAGGATGGAGCCCCCCTACCTAGCGACCTGAACACTACACATACCCAAACTACCCTGTTTCCCCTAAAATAAGACCTAGCGTGATTGTCGGTGTTGGCTGCAATATAAGCCCTACCACCCAAATAAGCCCTACTCTGTTTCCTCAAAAATAAGCCCTACCCTGAAAAGAAGAAAGGGCTTATTTGGGGGGGGGGGGGGTAGGGCTTTTATTGCAGCTATCACCGACAATCACACTAGGTCTTATTTTAGGGGAAACAGGGTAGGGAAAGACAAGCGAAGTCGGTAATTATCACTCCATTTCACTAATAACGACCTTAGGATCATGACAAAAATCCTAGCGACAAGACTGTCCAGCTTTGTTGCTGGATACATCCACAAAGATCAGGTGGTCTTCATCCTGGGGAGACATGGACTGGACTAAATCCATAGGGCAGTTGATCTGATCTCCCTCCTACAATCCCAATGGGACGGGGGGCACGTCAGGAAGGCTACCTGTTATCGTGAGATCTACAGAAGGCCTTCGACTCTGTCCTGGCCTTACCTCTGACATTCTGGAACATTGGGGGTTTGGAATCAAATTCCTTAGAATTATACACACCCTTTACTCTAACCCAAATGCCCAAGTGTGTTTAATGGGGCATTACTCCGAGTCCTTTGATATCAACAGAGGAAAGAGGCAGGGATGCCCTCTATCTCCCTTAATCTTTGCGATAGCATCACTGGCCATAGCCATCAGGACAAATTCTGATGTAAAAAGGAGTTAAATGCGGCCAAGAAGAACATAAGCATACCCCCTTTGCAGACGATATGCCATTATTCTTAACATCACCGCTAATCGCTACCCCCAATGTTTTCCGGCTACTTAAGGAATTTGGGTATATTTCCGGTCTCCAAGTAAACGTAACCAAATCAATAGCCCTAAACATATCCGTCCAATCAAAACGAATAGACCAACTCAAACACCACTTTTCCCTTCTCCTGGGCAGAGGAAGCGATCCCCTATCTCTGAATCAAACTGACCAAAAGTGTTAGTACCCTATACACAGTCAACTATCCACGCGTTCCGCTCTCTTGAAGCAGAGCTGAAAATGTGGTCGAAGAGTGGCCTATCCTGGCTGGGCAGGTTTAATGCCGTAAAGATGACATTACTCGCCAGTCTACTACACCTCTTTCGTTCCCTCCCAAATCCCTATTAAAAAATCCACTTTGACTAAGCTTCAATCCAAGATTGTCATCTTCGTCTGGGGAGACAGGGGCCACCGATTTGCAAAAGAGATCCTACGCCAACTCAAAACCCAAAGGCGGACTGGGACTCCTGAACCTATGGCTTTACTATCAAGCAGCCCAACTGGCCCAATTTTCCATCATATATTCAAAGGACCACAAAACCAACTGGGTCTCCCTAGAAAGGCAGACAGTCCCCCATCATACGCTTGACTTTCTACTCTGGAGACCAGCAAAACACAGACCAGCTATCCTAGCTCCCACACTATGCCACTCCCTAGCACTATGTGATACAATACATAAACACACACAACTGATATCTCCCTTGAGACCCCCTCTTACACCTATTTCACAACCCCGATTTTCCTGCAGGGATGAATATATACGCATTTCACTGGTGGCTAAACAAGGGGCTTTTCAGGCTAGGACACTTCTTTACATCAAATGGCCCTTTATCATTAAGGCACTGCCTGTGCAAATTGGACATGCCAGTTTCCGAAAAGTTCAGACTTTCCCAGATCAGGGACTTCCTCCACACACTTTGGACAAGTCAGGTCCACCCAAAGAAACCATGTATGAACAATGGTGTTCTAGCATAGGATCTCAAATGAGTAGCATCTCCATTATGTACTCTTCCCTGGCAGACAAGATGGACTCCATGGCATACACTTGATCCTGGGAAGCAGATCTGGACATCCAGCTGGACCCTGACAAGTGGTTTCAAGCCTTCCACAGATCTAAAGGTATCGTTAACATCTCACTGATAGAAGTCAACATTTAAGTGTACACTAGATGGTACTATGTTCCCGCTAGATTATCCAGGATATATCCAGACGCCTCCCCTCTCTGCTATAGAGGATGCGGGCATGTAGGCACGATGCTCCATATATGGTGGACTTTCCCCCGTATAAGAAGCTACGGGAATAAATTCCTCCATGTATTACGAAAAGGTAACAGAGACCCAAGTTCCTCAGGACCCCACATATAAAATTCTCTTGAACCCTAGGGAGCACAACACCCCTAAATGCACACAACTTATCTTCTTCATGTGCTTGGGAGCCAAGATTTCCTTGGCAAAATCCTGGAAAAAACTGACAGTATCAATCTTGGCTGCCAAGCGGAAAATATCGTGGATCATGACCCAGGAACAGACTGTTGCAAAGTTGCTGGACATGGTCCAGCGCTTTGAGAGGGTCTGGGAACCATGGGCCAGACATCAAGATCCCGCTTTAGCCGGGCCACCTACATACATGAAGGAATTTCCAGGAGGGACCACATACCTTTTTCCCCCTCCCCTATCTCCCCCGCTTTCTCTTTTAACTCTCTCATGGTACATATCAACAAACTAGTTATCGGCATGTTGCAAGCTTAACACTTAGCTCTTCACAAGGCCATCTACCACCCAAACTGGATTGTCACGAGCAAAAGATAGCTAGCTACTTTTGATTGAGATCGACCTGACCCCAAGTGAACAACCTCCCTATTCTGGGGACTGTTGTGACCCAGGAGACTGCTGGGGCAGGCATCCCCCGGTAGGGGAGTGAGGTAACGGATGGGGCTCGTCATCGGGCTGAGACCACGGGCTCCATTACTCCACAGCGTGAACCCATACGGGTGGAGAGATTATCCCAGAGCGATGTGACCCTAACCAATTTTGATACATTGGGACCACTCTCCACCGTGGATCTGCCCAACCAGATCCCGTAAGTACGCAGTGGTTATAAAGGTCGAGATAAACACATTATACTTAGATAATGGACAGTCCTAAAGGACAGGTGAGCCAAATATACTACCTACACCAAATACATGTTACGTGACAAATGTTTATAGGAGCTTCTGGCCCCGCATGGGACCCCCACGTTGTATGACAACATGTAATTACTGTTACTATTGTTATACATTTCCAATAGAAAAATATTGAAACTGAGATGATAAAAACGCAAAACATACTGATAGCACATATATACGATTACTGCGTTACGCATAGAGATGTACACGCAGCTATATGCCAAGTATTAAACGTTGGATATTTGACCCTTACATGTTTGACACTCTAGTCAGGCTATGTTGGCCTGTAGGAGGGGGCATTATCTGTATTGTTACTTTTATATCTGAACTGAAAATCTCGATAAATATATTGAAACAGAAACCAAGGTTGAACTTTTTGGCCAGAATTCTAAAAAAGATGTTTGGTGCAAAAGCAACACTGCACATCACCAAAAGAACACCACACCAACCGTGAAGCATGGTGGTGGCAGCATCATGCTTTGGGGCTGTTTTTTCTTCAGCTGGAACAGGGGCCTTAGTCAAGGTAAGAGGGAATTTATGAACAGTTCCAAATACCAGTCAATATTGGCACAAAACCTTCAGGCTTCTGCTAGAAACGTCAAGAGGAACTTCATTTTTCGGCATGACACACGACCCAAAACATACATCCAAATCAACAAAGGAATGGCTTCACCAGAAGAAGATTCAAGTTTTAGAATGGCCCAGCCAGAGCCCAGACCTGAATCCCAATAAAAATCAGGGAGGGAGAGGAGGGGATCTGAAGAGGGCTGCGCACAGGAGAGGCCCTCGCAATCTGACAGATTTGGAGTGGTTTTTTTTTTTTCAAAGAAGAGCGGGCAAATATTCCCAAGTCAAGATGTGCCATGCTGAGAGACTCATACCGAAAAAAGTAAAAAAAAATAAAAAGTGAATGCTGTAATTAAATCAAAAAAAGTGCTTCATATTACATTATGCAACCGTATTATTTTTAGTTTTTTGATTTTTACTTCCCTCCACCTAAAAGATTTCAGTTTGTTTTTAAAATCGAGTTGTACAGTTTGTAGGTCACATAAAAAAATTAAAAAAGTAAAAATAATAATAATAATAATAATAATAATAATAATAATAATAATAATAAAAAGGAGGAGGCGTAAAAAGTTTGGAAATTTAGCTTTGTCTAATTTTTTTTTTACATCACAGAAACCCAATATTTTAACAGGGGTGTGTAGACCTTTTTAGATCCATGGAACAATGCTCCCATTGATGTCAATGCAGAAAAACACGTCCCCCAATTGACTTCAATGCAGAAACCCCAGCCACATTAATTACATATTTAACCACTTCATATCCCGCCCATGTGCATACGACGTCCGCAGGAAGGATCTCCCATCCTGGGCGGGCATGATATGACGTCTTGGGCTTCCCGGCCGTCTGGGGGGTGCGTGCCCCCCCACGTCACTCGGGAGCCGTTGCTCGTGCCCAGCGGCCACGATGTCCACCGAGCACCCGCGATTGCCCGTTAACCGAGGACTGTGGATCTGTGTGTGCGTGTAAGCATACAGATCCAGTCCTGTCAGGTGAGAGGAGACCGATCGCATGTTCCTTTAACAGAGGAACGCCGATCGGTCTCCTCCCCTTGTGAGTCCCCTCCCCCTACAGTTAGAATCACTCCCTAGGCAACACAGTTAACCCCTTCACCGTCCCCCCTACTATTAACCCCATTCACTGCCAGTGACATTTATACAGTAATCAATGCATTTGTATAGCACTGATCGCTGTATAAATGCGAATGGTCCCAAAATGGTGTCAAAAGTGTCCGATCTGTCTGCTGCAATGTCACAATAGAGATCCCAGATCGCCATTACTTGTAAAAAAAAAAAAAAAAAAAAAAATGAAAATATAATATATATATATATATATATATATATATATATATATATATATATATATACACACATATACACATATACACACATATACATATATATATATACATACACACACACACTGTAAATGCTATAACTTTTGTGCAAACCAATATACGCTTATTGTAATTTTTTTTTTTTTTAAACCACATATCAGCCTAAACTGAGGGGAAAAAAAAAAATAATATATATATATATATATATATATATATATATATATATATATATATATATATATATATATATATATATATATATATATATATATATATTATTTTTTTTTATTATTTTTTCCCTCAGTTTAGGCTGATATGTGCACAAAAGTTATAGCATTTACAGAACATTATATATTTATTTTTATTTTTAATATTTATTATATATATTTTTTTATTTTATTTTTTATAGCAAAAAGTAAAATAAATTATTTTTTCCAAAATTGTCGCTCTTTTGTTTATAGCGCAAAAAATAAAAACCACAGAGATCATCAAATACCACCAAAAGAAAGCTCTATTTGTGGGGAAAAAATGATAAATATTTCATTTGGATACAGTGTAGCACGACCGCGCAATTGTCAAATTGTGACAGCGCTGAAAACTGGAAATTGGCTTGGGCAGGAAGGGGGTGAAATCACCCGGTACTGAAGTGGTTAAAAATGTGTTTTTTTTTTTTTTTTTTGTTTTTTTGGCCAATTGCATCCTTCTGGAATTTTCATTTCGGTGCACCACTAAATTTATAACATCCACACGTCCATACAAACACCCCCCCCCCCCCCCCCACCAATCTCAGGAACCATTTACACACGGAGATCAGAACGCAGCACAAGCGATGGAATCCTAATTACGTAAAACGAATGTCCTTATAACAAACTCATTCTGCTTTTGGATTAGGAATGTCACTTAACTACGGCCATAAAAGGTGACATTTAATCCCAGAGGCCATCCGTTCATATGGGTGCGGGGGAGGTGCAGAGCACGGCATTCATCACCATTTATTAATTGTAGGATAATGGAGCGATCCCGATGTCTGCCCAGGTCTCTTCATTATGGACGGTGAGTAATCGAAGATCTCCGTGATAATTACTTCTTGAATCACGCCGGACGTTAGTGAGTGTATAGCCGGATCTGCCTGGGAGGTCATACCTTTATAGCGGTATCAGGCGTTCTTCATATGGACAATTACATGTATACAGTTGTGCTCATAAGTTTACATACCCTGGTAGAATTTATGATTTCATGGACACTATTTCAGAGAATATGAATAACACAAAAACTTATTTTTCACTCATGGTTAGTGTTTGGCGGAAGCCATTTATTATCAAACAACTGTGTTTACTCTTTAAATCATAACAGAAACTCCCCAAATGACCTGATCAAAAGTTTACATACCCCGGTGATTTTCGGCCTAATAACATGCAAACAAGTTGACACAAAGGGGTTTGAATGGCTATTAAAAGGTAACCATCCTCTCCTGTGATCGGTTTCTTTGTAATTAGTGTGTGTGTGTATAAAAGGTCAATGAGTTTCTGGACTCCTGACAGACCCTTGCATCTTTCATCCAGTGCTGCACTGACGTTTCTGGATTCTGAGTCATGGGGAAAGCAAAAGAATTGTCAAAGGAAAAAAAGGTAGTTGAACTGTATAAAAGAGGAAAAAAGGGATATAAAAAGAAGTCTAAGGAATTGAGAATGCCAATCAGCAGTGTTCAAACTCTAATCAAGAAGTGGACAATGAGGGGGTTCTGTTGAAACCAAACCACGGTCAGGTAGACCAACTAAAATTTCAGCCACAACTGCCAGGAAAAAAATTGTTCAGGATGCAAAGAAATACCCAAAAATAACTTCAGGTGAAATACAGGACTCTCTGAAAACATGTGGTGTGGATGTTTCTAGATGCACAATAAGGAGGCACTTGAAGAAAGATGGGCTGCATGGTCGAGTCACCAGAAGAAAGCCATTACTACGCAAATGCCACAAAGTATCCCGCTTACAATACAAAAAACAGCACAGAGACAAGCCTCAAACCTTCTGGCACAAAGTCATTTGGAGTGATGAGAACAAAATTGAGCTTTTTGGCCACAACAATAAATGCTTCATTTGGAGAGGAGTCAACAAGGCCAATGATGAAAGGTCCACCATCCCTACTGTGAAACACGGAGGTGGTGTTGATGTTTTGGGGGATGTGTGACCTACAAAGGCACAGGAAATGTGGGCAAAATTGATGGCGAGATGAATGCAGTGCGTTATCAAAAAATACTGGGAGGAACATTTGCATTCATCAGCCAGGAAGCTGCGTATGGGAGGTACTTGGACATTCCAACATGACGATCCAAAACACAAGGCCAAGTCCTCCTGTCATTGGCTACAGCAGAATAAAGTGAAGGTTCTGGAGTCGCCATCTCAGTCTCCTGACCTCAATATCATTGATCCACTTCTGGGGAGATCTCAAAGGGTGCCATTCATGCAAGACAACCAAAGAATTTACAGGAACTGGAGAGGAACGGGCAGCTTTACCATCTGAGAAGATAAAGAGCCTCGTCCACAAATACCACAAAAGACTTCAAGCTGTCATTGATGATAAAGGGAGGCAACACACGGTATTAAGAGCTGGGGTGTGTAAACTTTTGATCAGGGTCATTTGGGTATTTTCTGTTGTCATTATGATAAAAATAAAAAAAAGTGTAAACAGTTGATTGATAATAAATCGTTCAGCCAAACACTAACCATGAGTGAAAGAAACGTTTTTGAGTTATCATTCATAGGCTCTGAAAAATGGCCAAGAAATCAAATTCTGCCAGGGTATGTAAACTTAGGAGCACAACTGTACATGGATTCCAGCAGCTGGGATGAAAGGTGTATGCGAAAATCGGCAGACGCTCTACCAGTATGTAAGTACAAGGTGGGCCGGTGACCTCATCTAATCAGGTTTTCCTTTGAGAAGTAACATTTACATTTTAAACTAGGGGGGGGGGGCCCTCCAGATTTTCCATGGACTGGTACTAAGCCAGAGGTCTAGGAAAGCCCCTTCCAGGACGGGACTGGTAGTAAGTCCGATGGCTAACAAAGTCCTATCCATGACAGGGTTGGTAGCAAGCATGAAGTCTAGGGAAGCCCTATCCATGGCAGGATTGTTTGTAAGCCTGGAGGTCTAGGGAAGTTCGATCCATGACGGCACTGATGGATAGGACTTCCCTAGACATCAGTCCTGTCATGGATATGACTTCCGTAGACCTCAGGCTTTCTATGACGGGGCTGATAGAAAGCCTAGGGAAGTCCTATCCATGACGGGACTGGTAGCAAGCCTGAGTTTTAGAGAAGAAGTGCTATCCATGACGGGACTGGTAGTAAGCGTGAGGTTTGAAGAAGTCTTCTCCATGACGGGACTGGTAGTAAGCGTGAGGTTTGAAGAAGTCTTCTCCATGACGGGACTGGTAGTAAGCGTGAGGTTTGAAGAAGTCTTCTCCATGACGGGACTGGTAGTAAGCGTGAGGTTTGAAGAAGTCTTCTCCATGACGGGACTGGTAGTAAGCCTGAGGTTTGAAGAAGTCTTCTCCATGACGGGACTGGTAGTAAGCCTGAGGTTTGAAGAAGTCTTCTCCATGACGGGACTGGTAGTAAGTGTGAGGTTTGAAGAAGTCTTCCCCATGACGGGACTGGTAGTAAGCCTGGGGTTTGAAGAAGTCTTCTCCATGATGGGACTTGTAGTAAGCCTGAGGTTTAGAAAAGAAGTGCTATGCATGACAGGACTCGTAGTAAGTGTGAGATTTGAAGAAGTCTTCTCCATGGCGGGACTGGTAGTAAGCCTGAGGTTTGAAGAAGTCTTCGCCATGACGGGACTGGTAGTAAGCCTGAGGTTTGAAGAAGTCTTCTCCATGACGGGACTGGTAGTAAGCGGGAGGTTTGAAGAAGTCTTCTCCATGACGGGACTGGTAGTAAGCCTGAGGTTTGAAGAAGTCTTCTCCATGACGGGACTGGTAGTAAGCCTGAGGTTTGAAGAAGTCTTCTCCATGACGGGACTGGTAGTAAGCCTGAGGTTTGAAGAAGTCTTCTCCATGACGGGACTGGTAGTAAGCCTGAGGTTTGAAGAAGTCTTCTCCATGACGGGACTGGTAGTAAGCCTGAGGTTTGAAGAAGTCTTCTCCATGACGGGACTGGTAGTAAGCCTGAGGTTTGAAGAAGTCTTCTCCATGACGGGACTGGTAGTAAGCCTGAGGTTTGAAGAAGTCTTCTCCATGATGGGATTGGTAGTATGCCTGATGCCTAGAGAAGTCCTACGCATGATGGGACTGGTAGTTAGGTTGAGATCTGGTGAAGTTCTATCCATGGCGGGAGAGGAAGACAATTGGGAAACTGTCCGCCACGTGTCCCCAGAAATGTTGATCCCCCATCTACTTCTACATTGAGGGTTCTAGTGAACATCTCACAGGTTCCTGGTACAAACAGTCCTGAACTCCTATCCCCTCCCCCGTATCCGGAGGACCAACATGACCCCCACCTCCACATACCCATACCTGAAATAGTGGCAGCGGGCGGCCAGGATGACGCGATGGGCAGGGAACCTCCTCTTCTCCACCACGAAGGTGACGTCGCTGTACTCCTCGCCGTTGATCAGCGCTCCCACGTTCTCAGACAGGATGTGGACGTGGTCGATCTCCCCGATGGCGGTGTACGGGCGCAGGGGGTGGCTGTTACTCATCCTGACAGCTCTGGAGGGACGGAGAGAGAGGCGGGTCAGTACCGGTACCCAAAAATCACCACCCCCTCCCCCAACAGTCACAGTGTTATTATAGAGCCAACATATACCATAGCACTGCACAGAGAGCACTGAGCCAGCACCACAGGAGCTCACACTCTAATGTCTTCATTGCCCCCACACATTATCTGCATTGTAATACAAATAATACACAGATATAGCGCTGACATATACCATAGGGCTGTACAGAGTACACTGAGCCGGGATCTGCAGTGAAGAGGGGGAGGGAGGACCTGGGTCAGGGGTCACAGGGGTCGGGCAGGAAGGCAGGACCCGTCTCTAGGACACGTCGGGCGGACACACACTGACAGAACGACACAGATCACATCGGAGCTGCACTCACCACCAGCACCAGCAGCAGCCACTGACAGCTCCTTCCTGCGCCTCACTGCGCCCCGCCCACCCAGCGCTGCGCTTTACGTCTGCACGCTCTGTGCGTCTAATCACCAACACGGCCATGTTTAGTCCGGGCACCTTCCTTTCCTATAGGAATATAGGAGGAAACCCTCCGCTAGAGGCCGAACAAGCTTGTGTCTCCGCCCCCCAAAATAATGGCTGCCAAGGCCCGTCCCTCAGGAATCTCCGCTGGCTGCTGTGATTGGTGAACTGATCTCCAGCACAGTCCGCTCTGTTATTCCATTCTGCATTTTTATTGACAAATTATTATTTCTCTTATTACTGTATTATTATTGATACAATATTATTTTTATTATTAATAATAATGATAATAGATTTGCCAACCTGTGACCTTGTTCCTTTACATAAAAAAATATTACTATTCATTTTTATTATTTTTATTTATTATTATTATTATTATTGATTTATTATTGTTATTTTTATTATTAATAATAATAATACAAATAATAATTTATAATAATAATAATTACATTATTATTGGTAATGATGTATTTTTTTTTTTTTTATTATTATTATTGTTAATTGTATTTTTTATTTTTATTTTTTATTATACCGGATCCAACATTTTGCACAGCGCTTGATATACTAGATCTGCCAACCTGTGACTTTGTTCTTGTTCTTTATATAAAAAAAATATTATTATTGTTATTATTATTATTATTATTAATATTTTAACAATAATAAATCCCTCATAATAATAATAAAGACATTATTATAGTTAATACGTTATTTCTATTATTTTTGTATTATTATTATTGTTCATTTTATTTTATATTATATAGGATTATATAGAGCCAACAGCACTTGATCTGCTAGATCTGCCAACCAGTGACCTTGTTCCTGTTCTTTATATATATATATAAAAAAATTATATATATATATATATATATATATATATATATATATATATATATATATATATATATATATATATATATATATATATTATTACTATTATTATTATAGGTAAATTATTATTATTATTATTATTATTATTATTATTATTTTAGCAATAATAGTAATAATAAATGCATAATAATATTAATTACATTATTATTTTTAATAAGTTATTATTATTGTTCATTTTATTGTTTATAATAAAGGATTATATAGAGCCAACAGTTTGCAAAGTGCTTGATCTCCTAGATCTGCCCACTTGTGACCTTGTTCCTGTTCCTTATTAAAAAAAAAAAAATATTATTATTATTATTATTGGTAAATTATTATTATTATTATTATTATTATTATTATTATTATTATTATTAATACTTTATCAATAATAATAAATTTATATTTATTATTTTATTTTATATATTTTATATATATGTTTTATATATATATATATATATATATATATATATATATATATATATATATATATATATATATATATATATATATATATATATATATATATATATATATATATATATCTTTTTTTTATTACTATTATTATTATTATTGGTAAATTATTAGTATTAGTATTATTATTAATATTTTAGCAATAACAGTAATAATAAATCCATAGTAATAATAATATTAATAATTACATTATAATTCTTATTAAGTTATTATTATTTTTATTATTATGATTGTCCATTTTAATTGTTTATTATACAGGATTTCATAGCGTCAACAGCTTGCACAGCACTTGATCTCCTAGATCTGCCAACTCGTAACCTTGTTCCTGTTCTTTATATTAAAAAAAAAAATATATATATATATATATATATATATATATATATATATATATATATACCATAATATATAATAATATTATTATTATTATTATCAATAATAATTTATCAATAATTCTTATTAAGTTATTATTATTTTTATTATTATGATTGTCCATTTTAATTGTTTATTATACAGGATTTCATAGCGTCAACAGCTTCCACAGCACTTGATCTCCTAGATCTGCCAACTCGTAACCTTGTTCCTGTTCTTTATATTAAAAAAAAAAAAAAAAAAATATATATATATATATATATATATATATATATATATATATATACCATAATATATAATAATATTATTATTATTATTATCAATAATAATTTATCAATAATATTATTAATAATAATAATAATAATAATTATATATATATATATATATAATTATTATTATTATTAATATTATTATTATTATTATTATTAATATTATTGATAAATTATTATTGATAATAATAATATTAATAAGAATTATTATTATTAATTTTGTATTAAATAATAATAATAACAATTGTATTATTGCTAATAATGTATTATTATTAATTTTGTTATTATAATTATTGTTAATGTTACTGATTATTATACAGGGTTATAAAACGCCAGCAGTTTGCATAGCACTGGTATAAGAATATATAAAAAAAAATATATATGTATATATATATATATATATATATATATATATATATATATATATATATATATATATATATATATATATATGTATATGTATATATATATATATATATATATATATATGTATATGTATATATATATATATATATATATATATATATATATATATATATATATGTATATATATATATATATATATATATATATATATGAAAATCCCGCTCTTGTGGAGAGATACCAATGGAAAAGAATTGCTGCCTCTACCAATATGCCCACCTAAGTGGAAATAGAATGAATGAAAATAAGAGGGTAGGAGTGGGCGCTGTTCTGGGGTGGAGTATTTTACCCCCCCCCTCCCAGCTTATGAAGGGTCCCTAAGTTTGTTGAGTGAATCTCTATTCCTAATGTGATGGATGTGCGGAGGATGTCCATGTAATACTAAAAACCAAACCTAATAAATGTGCAAACTTGTTATGCTAATGTGCCGGGTAATTATTGCAGCAATCTAGAGCAGTGCTGTTGGAATGCCGACGTACAGACACTCCGACCAGTGATTAGTGTCTTCCTTGTGTACACAAACCACAATACTACAAATCACAATCTGATGTGATATAAAAAAATATAAATATCGCACATAGACAGCAATGACATCACATAAACCAACATGAAACACTCATAACGTCCTCCAGTAAAGCGCTAGGGACCGGGGGGAGGAGCCTTTTATTTTTATTATTTTATTTCATCTCTGTCACAATTGCACTAGTACAGCTACAATCACCCCAAGTATTTTATTTTATTTTATTTTATCTTATTTTTCAAATTTTTTTTTTTTGGTTTGTTCTAAGTTCTACTAAAAGCATGTTTATATGTGCCTAAGTGACTGCATCACATGTACATACATGTCGAATCTGTGTATCTGTGTACAGTTCAGCTGTGGAGGGATATGTTTACCTTCTTATTATAACTCATTCTTGTCAATAAAAAAAGTTTTGATTAAAAAATAAAAAAAATAAATAAAAAAAAAGTGTTATGAAGTTAAAAAGTAAAAAATATTTAAAGTGACAGGTGCTCTTCAAAGACTGTATTCTGTGCTTCTTAGAGGTGCCCCATAAGAAACGCACTCACCGGAACCATTCACCCCACACGGGGGGTATTTCCCCTTCACAGTATTTGCCCCCTGTGTAGCACACAGAAAACCCTTCCGTGTTTGCGGCGTAAGGCATAAAATAATCTCACATTCATAAAATAAACATACTCACATTCGGTCTGCTTTTACAGAGCTTTGCATAAAAACAGGAAGCCGGGGGGGAATTTGCGTTCCACGGCTCAAAACCCGTAAGTGATGCAAAGACGCTGTTAGCTCCGCCCAGCACGTTTCGTCGCTGGGACGTCATCTGGAGTGCTTGATCTGCCAGCCTGTGACTTTGTTCCTCTTCTTTACATTTAAAAAAAAAATATATTATTATTATTATTGATACATTATTATTATTAATAATAATAAGAATTTATCATAGTAATAATTTTTCACTAATACATTATTATTGTTAATAATTTAGTAATATTATTATTATAATTATTGTTAATTTTATTGTTTATTATACAGGATTATATAGCACCCACAGTTTGCTCAGTGCTTGATCTGCCAACCTGTGACTTTGTTCCTGTTCTTTACATAAAAAAATGATTACGATTATTACTGCTAAATTATTATTAATAATAAAATGTATCAATAATAATAATAATAATATTAATAATTTTCACGAATAATACATTATTATTGTTAATAATTTACTAATATTATTTTATTATTATAATTATTGTTAATTTTATTGTTTATTATACAGGATTGTATAGCGCCAAAATTTTGCACAGCGCTTGATCTGCCAACCTGTGACTTTGTTCCTGTTCTTTACATAAAAAAATGATTATGATTATTACTGCTAAATTATTATTAATAATAAAATGTATCAATAATAATATTAATAATCTTTAACTAATAATGCGTTATTATTGTTAATCATTTACTAATATTATTTTTTTATTATTATTATAATTATTGTTAATTTTATTGTTTATTATACAGGATTATATAACACCAACAGTTTGCACAGTGCTTGATCTGCCAACCTGTGACTTTTTTCCTGTTCTTTACATAAAAAAAATGATTATGATTGTTATTGATACATTATTATTAATAATAAAAATGTATCAATAATAATACTAATGATAATAATAATATTTTTTCACTAATAATACGTTATTATTGTTAATCATTTACTAATATTATTTTTATTATTATAATTATTGTTAATTTTATTGTTTATTATACAGGATTATATAGCACTATTACCAAGAACTGAGTGATCACGTGACCACTGATTACTGAGGTCTCAGTCACTGTGCATTCTAGCACATTATGACATAATACAGCGGGGGGGGGGGGGCATATTAAAAAAAAATAATAATAATAATAAAGAAGTCAGTAGACTTTACTAGCCCTTTATAATGCTGATTGAGAGAGTTTAGTTCCACTCAGTGTCAGTTAAATTTCAATTTAGTTTTAGTCATAGTCTTTTTTACTAAAATGCCGTTTTAGTCGTATTTTAGTCATCTGAATTGTTTTTAGTTTTAGTTGTATTTTAGTCGGCAAAAATCTCCAGTACATTTTTCGTTGACTAAAATCCGGACCGCCCACCGCGGATTTACATGGGTACTTTGATGCTAAATACCTTCGTTATGGTAGAGGATTGCTGCCACAACCCCCGGGGTTTTCTTCAATGGCGGGCGGTCCGCTTTAAGATAAAAGTGGTCTCCGCGGTGGATTCGCCGCAAGATCACTTTTATCGGCGGCGGGAGAGGTAGCCAACCCCCCTCCCGCTGCGTCCCGGTTGCCGCTTAACCGGATCCGTCGGTAGCACGGCGGAGACGATCCGATCCTCTCCCCTGCTGGGCAGGAAGTCGAGTGAGGGAATAATGGTCCCAACTCGACACGTTTTGTTGTGGACTCCCCCAACAGGATCCAGGCAGGCTCTTCCTCAGCCCAGGCTCTTTCTCCCTGAAGCTGGAAGGTCCTTCAGGCACCATCTTTCCTAGTCCAGAGGGCCGCCACTATCCTCCTCCCATAGTCCAGGGTCTCCAGACACCCCCTCACCTTGTCCACTATCTCCCTTGTACCCCACCCCCCCAGCCCTTCCAGGGGCCTTTACCACACCAACCACCATTTCCTAGTAAAGGGCCTCCTCTGCATCACCCCCCCAGCCCAGTGTCAGCCCAAGGACCCCACTGCACCCCCCAAGTCCAGGGCCTCCACTGCACCCCCCCAGCCCAGGGCCCCCACTGCACCCCCCTGATCAGGGCCCCCACTGCACCCCCCTGATCAGGGCCCCCACTGCACCCCCCTGATCAAGGCCTCCACTGCACCCCCCTGATCAGAGCCTCCTCTGCCCCCCAGCCAAGGGCCCCCACTGCACCCCCCAATCAGGGCCCCCACTGCGCCCCCCTGATGAAGGCCTCCTTTGCCCCCCCGAGCCCAGGGCCTTCTCTGCACCCCCTCAGCCCAGGGCCCCCAATGCACCCCTCTGTCCAGGGCATCCTCAGCCCAGGGCCCCCACCGCCCCCCCTGTCCAGGGCCCCCTCTGCCCCCCTCAGTCCAGGGCCCCCACTGCACCCCTGATCAGGGCCCCCACTGCACCCCCCTGATGAAGGCCTCCTCTGCCCCACCGAGCCCAGGGCCTTCTCTGCGCCCCCCTCAGCCCAGGGCCCCCAATGCACGCCTCTGTCCAGGGCCTCCTCAGACCAGGGCCCCCACTGCCCCCCTGTCCAGGGCCCCCTCTGCCCCCCTCAGTCCAGGGCCCCCACTGCACCCCTTGTCCAGGGCCCCCTCTGCCACCCCTCAGTCCAGGACCATCTCTGCATCCCCCCTCAGCCCAGGGCCCCCAATGCACCCCTCTCTAGAGCCTCATATGCCCCCGTCAGCCCAGGGCCCCCACTGCACCCCCTTTCCAGGGCCCCCTCTGCCCCCCCTCAGCCCAGAGCCCCCACTGCACCCCCTGTCCAGGGCCCCCTCTGCCCCCCTCATTCCAGGGCCCCACTGCACCCCCTTTCCAAGACCCCCTCTGCCCCCCCCAGTCCAGGGCCCTCTCTGCATCTCCCCCTCAGCCCAGGGCCCCCAATGCACCCCTCTGTCCAGGGCCTCCTTTGTCCCCCTCTGCCCAGGGCCTTCTCTGCACCCCCCTCAGCCCAGGGCCCCCACTGCACCACATGTCCAGGGCCCCCTCTGCGCCACCCTCAGTCCAGGGCCCCCACTGCACCCCCTGTCCAGGGCCCCCTCTAATTTAATTTAATAAATAAATTTATTGAAATAAATAAATAAATTAATTAATTAATTGTACATAGAAAGTGACCTTACTATTGGGGTCAAAATTTTACTGCCCACGAGCCGTGACTTGCGCCAGCCAGACTCACACCATAACAAACCCGTCCTCCCTGGATCATACACAGACACGAGGTTACGTCAGCTTCGTCGCTCTGCCCTATGTGTTTCGTAATAGGTTACGTCGTCCAGGGGCACTGGACACCCCCCCTGGACGACATAACCTATTACGAAACATGTAGGGCGGAGCGACGCGCTAACGTCACCTCGTGTCTCTGTATGATCCAGGGAGGAACGGGTTTTGTTATGGTGTGCGTCCGGCCTGCGCGTGGGCAGTAAAAGCATGACCCCCAATAGTGAGGTCACTTTCTATGTACAATTAATTTATTTTTCACAGGCTAGCGCAGTTCATATTTTCTCTTCTGGTTTGTCTTTTGTAATTTTTTATTTTTTTTTGGTTACAAAGTAGAATTGCAGCTTCCATTATATCTTCACAAGATCCCTCATAGATTAAATCCTGTAGCGCAGTTTATTTTAAATTTTTCTATATCCCTGATCTACAGACACAGATTTAGCCGTTGTGATACAGAACGTCTTCATCAATAAAACCGAGTTCCGTAAACAAACAAAATGATTGCTTTTTGACAAATAGAAATACAACTTGAAAAAAAAAAAAAAAGCAAAAAATAAAAAAAAACTGTAAACTCTATGGGCTGTAATGCCATTGCATATATTACCTGAATATATTACCGACATTAAATATCAAGGGGAAAAAAAAAAAAAGAAAAGCCTTTTTATTTATTTTTTATTTTTGCTACTTTGTAGATGCCCCCAACATATTTTCATGTGGTAGTGCAGTGTTCATTTTGATGTCAAATTTTTCAATCTAGTTTTAATCATAGTCTGTTGACTAAAATGCCATTTTAGTTTTAGTCGTATTTTATTCAACAAAATAATTTTAGTCGATGAAATTAACCACTTCCCGACCGCGGCGCGCGCCGATGTACGTCGGGAGAATGGCACGGGCAGGCAAGTGGGCATACCTGTACGTCCCCTTAAATTTGCCGCGTGCCGGTCGGGACCCCCGTGAGTCCAGTCGCGGGTCCCGCGGACTCGATCGCCGTGGGCGTAGAAAAATACGTATCGGCCTAAACTGAGGGGATTTTTTGTATATATATATTTTTTTGGGGGATATTTATTATAACAAAAAGTAAAAAATTATGCGTTTTTTTCAAAATTGTCGCTCTATTTTTGTTTATAGCGCAAAAAATAAAAACCGCGGAGGTGATCAAATAGCACCAAAAGAAAGCTCTATTTGTGGGAAAAAAAAAGGACGCCAATTTTGTTTGGGTGCCACATCGCACAACCGCGCAATTGTCAGTTAAAGCGACGCAGTGCCGAATCGCAAAAAGTGGTCTGGTCTTAGGCCAGCAAAATGGGCCGGGGCTGAAGTGGTTAATGCTGGTTCAGCTTTTAAAAAAGCTGTAGCGGCTCTATATTGCCACTAGATGTCAGCATACACCAGGACAATGGGAAGCTGAGACATTTCAACCCAATAACAGAAAAATACATGTAAGTGCGGGACAGAACAGTCAGTTCATATTTAAATTCCATAGGATGGAGTTGCTGTCAATCAAACACCTTGTGGAAGGAGCAGTGGTTTAGTATACAGGTTTTATATTTTTTTGGGGGGGAGGGGGGAGGGGTTGGTGCAGCCCATGAGGGATCCCCGGTGATGCCGCCGAATATGGTCATATAAACATTTTTTTGCCAATTGGGTGTCACCTGTGAGAGCCCGCCCCTTTGTTTACATTTTGCAATGTCGATCGGGAGATTTCATTCGCTGCACACGGGTCACAGGAGCGAACCAATTGCGCGCCAATGTTTTGTTATTCGCAAAGTCGGATGTATCCAAATTTCCCGAATTACAATAGTAATAGTGACGAATTTAAATGAAATCCAAAATAACAAAATTAAAATTTTCGGACGAAATTCGAATTCGAATCAAATTAAAATTTCAGGAGAGAATAAAAAAGAAGAAAATAAAGGAATAGAATAGAAAATAATATATTAGAATAGAAAAATAGAAAAAAATAATAATAAAATAATCGAATTCAAATAGTTTTCGAATCAAATGCGAATTTCAGAAGAGAATAAAAAAAGAATAGAAAATAAAGGGATAGAATAGAAAAGAATATAATAGAATAGAAAATAATTGAATGATAAATAAAAGAATAGAATATAATAGAGTGAAACAGAACAGAATACAAAATAAAAGACTAGAAAAAAAAAAGGTATGGAATAGAAAATAAACAAACAGAGTAAAACAGAAAAAAATAGAATAGAAAATAAAAGCTCAGAATAGGATAAAAAAGAATAGACTAGAATAAAATAGAATATAACCAAATTCTAATTTAAAATAGAATGAATGTGTATAAAATAGAATAGAAAAGAATAGAATAGGATGAAAAAGAATAGAATATAATAAAATATAAAGAATAGGAAAATAAAAGAACCAAATTTAAATAGTTTTCTAATCAAATTTAAATTGCAGAAGAGAATAAAAAAAGAATAGAAAATAAAGGATTAGAATAGAAAAGAATAGAATAGAATGGAAAATAATAGAATGGAAAATAAAAGAATATAAAAAAAAATTGAAAATAAAGGTAAAGAATAGAATAGAAAATAAAAGAACAGAGTAAAACAGAACAACATAGAATAGGAAATAAAAGAACAGCATAAAATAGAATTGAAAATAAAATAATAGAATAGGATAAAAAAGAATAGACTAGAATAAAATTGAATATAACCAAATTCTAATTTAAAATAGAATGAATGTGTATAAAATAGAACAGAAAAGAATAGAATAGAAAATAAAAGAACAGAGTAAAACAGAACAAAATAGAATAGAAAATAAAAGAACAGAGTAAAACAGAACAAAATAGAATAGAAAATAAAAGAACAGAATACAATTGAATTGAAAATAAAAGAATAGAAAAGGATGAAAAAAGAATAGAATATAATAAAATATAAAGAATAGGAAAATAAAAGAACCAAATTCAAATAGTTTTCTAATCAAATTTGAATTGCAGAAGAGAATAAAAAAGAATAGAAAATAAAGGATTAGAATAGAAAAGAATAGAATAGAATGGAAAATAATAGAATGGAAAATAAAAGAATAGAAAAAATATTGAAAATAAAGGTAAAGAATAGAATAGAAAATAAAAGAACAGAGTAAAACAGAACAACATAGAATAGGAAATAAAAGAACAGAATAAAATAGAATTGAAAATAAAAGAATAAAATAGAATAGAATAAAATAGAAAGAATATAACCATTTCCTGAAATTCGAATTTCAAAAAGAAGGAATTTATATAAAATAAAACAGAAAATAATAGAATAGAAAATAAAAGAACATAGTAAAACAGAACAAAATAGAATAAAAAATAAAAGAACAGAATACAATAGAATTAAAAATAAAATAGAATAGGATAAAAAAAGGAATAGTTTCAAATAGAATGACTTTGCATAAGATAGAACAGAAAAGAATAGAATAGACAATGAAAGATCAGAATACAATAGAATAAAAAATAAAAAAATATAGAATAGGATAACAAAAAGAATATAATAACATAGAAGGAATATAACCATCTCCTGGAATTCAAAAAGAATGAATTTATCTAACATAGAACAGAAAAGAATAGAAAGTAAAATAACAGAGTAAAACAGAATAAAATAGAATAGAAAATCAAATAACAGAATATGATAGAATTGAAAATAAAAGAATAGAATAGGATAAAAAAGAATAGAATAAAATATAAAGAACATAACCATATTCTGAAAATCAAATTTCAAATAGAATACATTTGAATTCAAACAGAACAGAACAGAATAGAATAGAAAAAAAAAAAACAGTAGCATAGATTAGAATAAATCAGAAAGGATATAAACTTCTTCCGAAATTTGAATTTCAAACTGAATAAATTTGAAATTGAATAGAATAGAATAGAAAAGAATAGATTAGAATAGAAAAGAAAGGAAAGGAATAAAAAAAATAGAATAGAATAAAATAGAAACAATATAACCATCTTCCAGAATTCGAATTTCGAATGGAAGAAGTTTGAGTAGAATAGAAAAGAATAGAATAGAATAAAATTGATTTTGAATGTAATTTGAACCGATTGGAATTTTCTGAATTTGGTTGAATTGAGTTCAATTCGAGCGCATTCGGAAAAAAATTTGAATTAATTTAAACTCGAATAAAGGAAACAAATTCTGAAAACAAATTTATGCAAATAACGAATAGAAACAAAACAATACAATCTTTTTTCTTCTGCACATGTCTAGCGGACCATGTGTGGGGGAGGGGCGTGGGGAGGGGGGTCAGTGGGCTTTTTTTTTTTCTTTCAACAGGTAGGTGGGAATTGTTCATCACGATTGACACGGATCTGCTTTACTGGATGACACGATCGATTTACAGCAGAGATCTTTTTTTTCCTTAACCACTTGCGGAATGGTATGACTCTGCCTATGTCCGGGTTTAGGGTGTGCCCCATGCACACGCCCCCCCCCCCTTCCCCCCACGGCACCCTCTGTGATTGTACACAGCGGGAGTGTGTCAGCAGATGCCCGGCCAATGATCCAAAGCCGGGACCTGCTGTGTCCAATCACAGCCCGGAGCCCCGTGTTGACAATCAGAGGGAACAATCTCTCTGTTTCTTTTCCCTGCAAAGGGAGAAGAAACAAAGAGATCATTAGTAAAAAAAAAAAAAATCAGCACACATTACACATTGTTATTGTAGCGGCCACCATAACCCGTTGCAGGGCGGCCTTGACTTATTGGGCTTACCGGTTACCTCCGTTTGGCTTGTCCTTCCACGTCTAGGGGGTTCCCAGGGTTGATACCCAACAATTTGAACGCTGACGCCAATAAAGTCCTTTTGAAAGGTTTTATTTTGCAGTGATAACATCCAATAACACAGTCTCTTAGGGAACAGAGGGCAAGGGGTGAAGAACTCGGGCACCTTAAACTGCAGGTCTAGCAAAGTCTCTAATACCACCCAGAGAGTAGCCACTCACACCTGGGCACTTCAAGGCTGAACAGATCTCTAGCCAGAGATCATGGCAGTCAGCACTTTGACTCAAAACTTGAAGCAATTCTATGAATGTGGACAAGTTATAACTGAAAGTGAACAGGAACCTTTTTCCTCAGTACCCGGAACGTTCTCTGTCTCCTCAATGGTACTGGAAAAAGTGTGAATTCGTCAATGTCCTTCCCAACTCAGTAACCGGGCACTTCCCAGGATGCCACTTGCAGGTCCTCCTCCGAATAGTCCTCCCCCGGTCACCTTCACGAGCTGTGGTGCCCCTCCAAGCCGAGAGCACACCCGGACACCCGGACACCTTGAATCCTCCCTCAGCTACTGCGCCTCGGACCAGCGGGGTTCCAGACTCGGGAACAGAAGGATCCCTACCCCAGACCGGACGGGTCTATTAGGGGCCTCTAAGAGGAATATGTCGAACACCCCGTGACCGGGACCCCTTGCAGGGCTACCCTGGTCCTGGAACCAGACCAGACCACACGGGTCTCATGAACTCCTCTGCCCAAAACACGTGACCTCCACATCTTAAAGAGGGATTCCGCCCAAAAAAAAAAAAATATTAAAAGCCAGCAGCTATAAATACTACAGCTGCTGACTTTTAATAAATGGACACTCACCTGTCCCGGGTTACAGCGATGCCGGCAGCCGAGGCCGATCGATCGCTCGGGCCTCGGCTGCTGCCGCCGCCATTCGAGGTGAGGGAATCAGGAAGTGAAGCGAATCGGCTTCACTTCCCGGTTCCCTACTGCGCATGCGCAAGCGGCGCCGCGCAATAGGAAATCTCCGCGCTGTCACTGGGACCCGTGTGTGTCCCAGCAGACAGCGCGCAGGGACAGGACAGGAAGAGTCTGACAGCGCGCAGGGACAAGAAGAGGTATAGACTCCCGTGGGAGTCTATGCCCGGAAGTGGGTGAAAATACCTGTCTTTGACAGGTATCTCCACCCCCCTCCCCCCTGAAAGGTGCCAATTGTGACACCGGAGGGGGGGAGGGATCCGATCAGCGGAGGTTCCACTTTAGGGTGGAATCCCGCTTTAAGTACCCCTTCCTAGACTCCCCCACTCCCACTGATTGGGTCCGAGAAGGCCGATACCCAAACATCCAACCAGGCCTGGTTTTGGGCCTGTCACGTGCACCTCACCGCTCACATGACCCGGCAGAACTTCCAAACACAGCCCGGCCAGACTGGTGTCAAGGCCAACCTACGTAATTAACCCTCAGAACCCCACTACTGTCCTGAGGCTAAAACTAAATTTACATACGTGTGACATTTTCTCCACAATGTCATCCGCTACATTATGTACATATTTAACCCCTCGATTACCCAAGATGTTAACCCCTTTCCCAGCCAGTGTCATTAGTACAGTGACAGTGCATAGTATTATCACCGATCACTGTATTAGTGTAATTTTGGACACCTTATTTTGGTCGTTTGCCAAACCTCTAAACAAGCAAAATGCGGTCAGTTCATCCCTACCAGGGCCGGCGCTACCCATAGGCAAGGTAGGTGGCCGCCTAGAGCGCACATCAGTAGGGGGTGCCAGAGGTGCCTCCTTGGCTGTGTGAGTTAGGGACAGCTTGAGAAGGAAAGGGGACTTCCTGTCATTCTGGACAGCACAGTGCAGGCTGGAATGGCTGCTGGAGGGAGGATTTCCCCCCCCCAACTTTCTCCAGCTGCGGGACTGGATCTTCAGCCAGGCTGTCGTTGTGTGGGCGGGATGGGGATGTGGCTAGCTTTGGAAATCCCGCCCGCCTGAACTGCCTGCTCACTCACTCGTCCGCCCACCCACCCACATGTCTGAACCGCCTGCCTGAACCCCCATGCCACCTGCCCATCCACTCACATGTCTGGGCCTCCTGCCGCTCCCCCGCCTGCTCACATGTCTGGGCCTCCTGCCGCTGACATGCCCGCTCACATGTCTGAGCCACCTGCCGGTCACCCGTCTGCTCACATGTCTGAGCCACCTGCCGGTCACCCGTCTGCTCACATGTCTGGGCCTCCTGTCCCTCACATGTCTGAACCTCCTGCCGCTCACCTGCCCACTCACATGTCTGAGCCTCCTGCCACTCATCCACCTGCTCACATGTCTGAGCCTCCTGCCGCTCACCTGCCTGCTCACATGTCTGAGCCTCCTGCTGCTCACACGCCCGCTTACATGTGTGAACCCCATGCCTCTCACACGCCCGCTCACATGTCTGAGCCTCCTGCTGCTTACTCGCCCACTCACATGTGTGAACCCCATGCCGCTCACCCGCCCGCTCACATGTCTGAGCCTCTTGCTCCTCACTCGCCTGCTCACATGTGTGAACCCCATGCCGCTCACCCGCCTGCTCACATGTCTGAGCCACCTGCCGCTCACCCGCTTGCTCCCATGTCTGAGCCTCCTGCCACTCACCCGCCCACTTAAATGTCTGAACCCCTGCTGGCTGCCGCCCGTTCACATGTCTGAGCCTCCTGCCACTGACCCGCCCGCTCACATGTCTGAGCCTCCTGACACTCACCCGCCCACTTAAATGTCTGAACCCCTGCTGGCTGCCGCCCGCTCACATGTCTGAGCCTCCTGCTGCTCACTCGCCCACTCACATGTGTGAACCCCATGCCGCTCACCCGCCCACTCACATGTCTGAGCCTCCTGCAGGTCACCCTCCCGCTCACATGTTTGGGCCTCCTGCCGCTCACATGTGTGAACCTCCTGCCGCTCACCCGCCCGCTCACATGTCTGAGCCTCCTGCCACTCACCCACCTGCTCACATGTCTGAGCCTCCTGCCACTCACCCACCTGCTCACATGTCTGAGCCTCCTGCCGCTCACCCGCCAGCTCACATGTCTGAGCCTCCTGCCACTCACCCGCCCACTCACATGTCTGAGCCTCCTGCAGCTCACCCACCTGCTCAAATGTCTGAACCCCTACCGGCTGCCGCCCGCTCCCATGTCTGAACCTCCTGCCACTTAAATGTCTGAACCCCTGCTGGCTGCCGCCCATTCACATGTCTGAGCCTCCTGCCACTGACCCGCCCGCTCACATGTCTGAGCCTCCTGCCACTCACCTGCCCGCTCACATGTCTGAGCCTCCTGCCACTCACCTGCCCGCTCACATGTCTAAACCTCCTGCCGCTCACCCGCCCACTCACATGTCTGAGCCTCCTGCAGGTCACCCTCCCGCTCACATGTTTGGGCCTCCTGCCGCTCACATGTGTGAACCTCCTGCCGCTCACCCGCCCGCTCACATGTCTGAGCCTCCTGCCACTCACCCACCTGCTCACATGTCTGAGCCTCCTGCCGCTCACCCGCCAGCTCACATGTCTGAGCCTCCTGCCACTCACCCGCCCACTCACATGTCTGAGCCTCCTGCAGCTCACCCACCTGCTCAAATGTCTGAACCCCTACCGGCTGCCGCCCGCTCCCATGTCTGAGCCTCCTGCCACTTAAATGTCTGAACCCCTGCTGGCTGCCGCCCATTCACATGTCTGAGCCTCCTGCTACTCACCCGCCCGCTCACATGTCTGAGCCTCCTGCTACTCACCCGCCCGCTCACATGTGTGAACCCCATGCCACTCACCCGCCTGCTCACATGTCTGAGCCTCCTGTCGCTCACCCGCCCGCTAACATTGTTGGTCTACAACATCGTCCACTCATGCGGAAAGACTTTCCACAGGATTTAGAGGGTGTCTGTGGGAATTTGTACCATTTGTGAGGTCAGTTATGATGTTGGATGAGAAGACCTGGCTAACCATTGGTGTTCCAATTCATCTCAAAGCTGCGCAGTAGGGTTGAGGTCAGGGCTCTGTATAGGACACTCGAGTTCCTCCACACCAAACTGGCCACACCATGTCTTTATGGAGCTGGCTTTGTACACAGGGGCACAGTCATGGTGGAAAACTATATTTAACCCCTTAAAGTCTTTGGGTGTACCTCATAAACCCTGGGCAATGTCCACCAAACGGTAAAATCGTCAGTCAAGAAAAAAGGCATTTTTTTCAGACATTAGGAAAATAAAAGTATGTTGCAGATGATAATTCTGCCGGTCAAAGCCAGCCTAGTAGCAGATAAAAAAATATATATTTTGCTGATTTAAGCAACTTAAAAAAAAAAATATATATTTTTTTACTGGAATGAAGGGTGATAAGTTTGGGTATCCTACCATAGAACGTTATTTTCCTATTAGCTGACCTTGTCGGCTGCATTACCAAATATACCCACTAGATGGCAGTATATCCCCACTAGAGGAAGACTTCTGCTCGCCTTAGTTGTAGAAATAAATGGGTTTTTGTCCAATTTTTATTTATTTATTACTTTTCATGTAATATTTTATTGTAATTGTTTTTATTCATTTTCTTACATTGCGCCATCACATTCCACAACACAGTACAAAATAACTGATATAAGAACTGACATTCCAATGATTTGGACATAGCAGTTGTTTAGCAACACATAACAATAACATGCAACAATAGCAGAGGCATCTCCCGTAACGATTCAAGGGATTTACTGTTTGTGTGGAAAGTATATCTATATATATCCCGGAGTATGCAACCCCACACTTTTCTGTTGCTAAAAATGGTCAATTTCCTTAAAGGGAATGTGTAATGGTTTTATACATATTTTTCTTGCCCTATTTATAGTTGTCAGGACATCAGTGAGAGCGAGGATGCTGCCGGGAAAAAGATGATTACAGCTGTGCCGTCTCATTAGCTGACCTATACTGCTCTGGGAATCCTTTGCCTTTTTGTAAAACAAAGATAATAGATGTCACCGATCTCTAGTGAATGGATAGGCTGCATTCTCAGTGATGTCACCAGTCTCTAGTAAATGGATAGGCTGCATTCTCAGTGATGTCATCAGTCTCTAGTAAATGGTTAGGCTGCATTCTCAGTGATGTCACCAGTCTCTAGTAAATGGTTAGGCTGCATTCTCAGTGATGTCACCAGTCACTAGTGAATGGATAGGCTGCATTCTCAGTGATGTCACCGGTCTCTAGTGAATGCATAGGCTGCATTCTCAGTGATGTCATCAGTCTCTAGTGATTGGATAGGCTGCATTCTCAGTGATGTCACCAGTCTCTAGTGAATGGTTAGGCTGCATTCTCAGTGATGTCACCAGTCACTAGTGAATGGATAGGCTGCATTCTCAGTGATGTCATCAGTCTCTAGTGAATGCATAGGCTGCATTCTCAGTGATGTCATCAGTCTCTAGTGATTGGATAGGCTGCATTCTCAGTGATGTCATCAGTCTCTAGTGAATGGATAGGCTGCATTCTCAGTGATGTCACCAGTCTCTAGTAAACGGTTAGGCTGCATTCTCAGTGATGTCACCGGTCTCTAGTGAATGGTTAGGCTGCATTCTCAGTGATGTCACCAGTCTCTAGTGAATGCATAGGCTGCATTCTCAGTGATGTCATCAGTCTCTAGTGATTGGATAGGCTGCATTCTCAGTGATGTCACCAGTCTCTAGTGAATGGTTAGGCTGCATTCTCAGTGATGTCACCAGTCACTAGTGAATGGATAGGCTGCATTCTCAGTGATGTCATCAGTCTCTAGTGAATGGATAGGCTGCATTCTCAGTGATGTCATCGGTCTCTAGTGAATGGATAGGCTGCATTCTCAGTGATGTCATCGGTCTCTAGTGAATGGATAGGCTGCATTCTCAGTGATGTCATCAGTCTCTAGTGAATGGATAGGCTGCATTCTCAGTGATGTCACCAGTCTCTAGTGAATGGATAGGCTGCATTCTCAGTGATGTCATCAGTCTCTAGTGAATGGATAGGCTGCATTCTCAGTGATGTCATCGTCACTAGTGAATGAATAGGCTGCATTCTCAGTGATGTCATCGGTCTCTAGTGAATGGATAGGCTGTATTCTCAGTGATGTCATCAGTCTCTAGTGATTGGATAAGCTGCATTCTCAGTGATGTCATCAGTCACTACCGAATGGATAGGCTGCATTCTCAGTGATGTCATCAGTCACTAGTGAATGGATAGGCTGCATTCTCAGTGATGTCATCAGTCTCTAGTGAATGAATAGGCTGCATTCTCAGTGATGTCATCGGTCTCTAGTGAATGGATAGGCTGCATTCTCAGTGATGTCATGGATCTCTAGTGATTGGATAGGCTGCATTCTCAGTGATGTCACCGGTCTCTAGTGAATGGATAGGCTGCATTCTCTGTGATGTCATCAGCTTCTAGTGAATAGATAGGTTGCGTTCTCAGTGATGTCACTGGTCTCTATTGAATGCATAGGCTGCATTCTCAGCGATGTCTCCGGTCTCTAGTGAATGGATAGGCTGTCACCGATCTCTAATGAATGGATAGGCTGCATTCTCAGTGATGTCACCAGTCTCTATTGAATGGATAGGCTGCATTCTAGTGATGTCACCTGTCTTTAGTAAACAGATTATTTTACTCTTTACTTCCTTCAGGTGTGTTGAGTGTTCTAGGCATTGCCAGTCAGTATTATATTTTAGGAATCAAACCAAAGCCCATGTCGTATAACAGACCCCATGTCCCGGCATTCAGCATCGCTTGCAGTAAATTAGGTTTGAAAACCATTACATTCTTCACTTTCCAAGGCTTTGAGAACATTTTGTGATAAGTTCCTCCAAAACTAACATTACAGAAGATGCTTATCTTGGGGTTTCTCTTGACTGACCTCTTGCTGGGTTTGTTCTGTATTCCTTCATTCAGCGCTCTTTCTCTCGTCGGAGCTTTGTGACCGCAGCACAGTGCGGATTGTCAGAACGAAGATAGAGTTATAGAGGATTATTTTCCAGAGGAAAAACACAGATTGGCTTTATGTCTCAGCTTGGAAAGACATTTTGCAATATTTCTGCTCTCCCAAAATCTTGCACAACCTTTAATGTCCAATCCAATTTTACAAAAAAATATTTCTGTTCATTGACGGTGAAATTGTGAGAGCATTAAACACCATAAGGGCCTGTGCTGATGGGCAAGGGTTGATTGGATTTGGTTTTTGCCACAAATGTGTCACTCGCCATCCAAGTTCATGGGAATCCAAAAGCAAGTCAGATGTAGATCAGAAGAAAGTCAACAGCAGGTCAAATACAGGGTTTTTAAATGGCTTTGTATACTGGTATTTGTATTCTGAATGTTATTCGTTGGGCGATCGGAAGTCAGTGGCAGGATTAATAGAGTGTGGTGGAGAACGCCAACTGGCTGGTAAGGTGAAGGAGTCTGGCAGCAGCATTCATTATGGAGTGCAGGAAGATTAGCTTGTGTAGAGATAGGCCAACAAGGAGGGAAGTTGAAGGTAGTACAGGTAGAGGTAGGCCAACAAGGAGGAAGGTCAACAAAATAGTAGCAGTAGAATTAGGCAAACTAAGAGGGAGGTCAACAATGTAGTAGAGGTAGAGGTAGGCCAACTAGCAGGGAGGTCAACAAGGTTGTAGTGGTAGAGGTGAGCAAGCAAAGAGGGAGGTCAACAAGATAGTAGAGGTAAAGGCAGGTCAACAAAGTAGTAGAGGTGGAGGTAGGCCAACAAGGAGAGAGGTCAACAAGATAGTAAAGCTATGCCAATGAAGAAGGTCAACAAGGTTGAAGAGGTAGGGGTAGGCCAACAAAGAGGAAGATTAACAAGGTAGTAGAGGCAGAGCTAGGCTAGCATGGAGAGAGCTCAACAAGATAGTAGAGGTAATGGTAAGCCAACAAGGAAGGGGGGCAACAAGGTAGTAGAGGTAGAGGTAGGCTAACAAGAAGGGAGGTAAACAAGATAGTAGGGGTAATGGTATGCCAACAAGGAGAGAAGTCAACAAGGTAGTAGAGGCAGAGCTAGGCCAACAAGGAGGGAGGTCAAAAAGATAGTAGAGGTAAAGGCAGGCCAACAAGGAGGGAGGTCAACAATATAGTACAAGTAGGTCAACAAGGAGGGAGGTCAACAAAGTAGTAGTGGTGGATTTAGGCCTACAAGGATGGAAGCCAACAAGATAGTACAGATAAAGGTAAGTAAACAAGGAGAGAGGTCAACTAAGTAGTAGAGGTGGAGGTAGGCCAACAAAGAGGGAGATCAACAAGGTAGTAAAGGCAGAGCTAGCCTAACATGGAGAGAGGTCAACAAGATAGTAGAGGTAATGGTAAGCCAACAAAGAGGAGGGACAGCAAGGTAGTAGGCCAACAAAGAGGGAGGTCAACAAGGTAGTAGAGGCAGAGCTAGGCTAACAAGGAGGGAGGTAACAAGATAGCAGAGGTAATGGTATGCCAACAAGGAGAGAGGTCAACAAGGTAGTAGAGGCAGAGCTAGGCTAACATGGAGAGAGGTCAACAAGATAGTAGAGGTAATGGTAAGCCAAAAAGGAGCGGGAACAGCAAGGTAGTAGAGGTAGGCCAACAAGGAGAGAGGTCAACAAGGTAGTAGAGGCAGAGCTAGGCTAACAAGGAGGGAGGTAACAAGATAGCAGAGGTAATGGTAGGCCAAGAAGGAGGGAGGTCAACAAGGTAATAGAGGTAGAGTTAGGCCAGCAAGGAGGGAGATCAAAAAAGGAAGCCAACAAGATCGTACAGATAAAGGTAGGTCAACAAGGAGAGAGGTCAACAAAGTAGTAGAGGTGGAAGTAGGCCAACAAAGAGGGAGATCAACAAGGTAGTAGAGGCAGAGCTAGCCTAACATGGAGAGGGGTCAACAAGATAGTAGAGGTAATGGTAAGCCAACAAAGATGGGGGACAGCAAGGTAGTAGAGGTAGGCCAACAAAGAGGGAGGTCAACAAGGTAGTAGAGGCAGAGCTAGGCTAATAAGGAGAAACGTAACAAGCTAGCAGGGGTAATGGTATGCCGACAAGGAGAGAGGTCAACAAGGTAGTAGAGGCAGAGCTAGGCTAACAAGGAGAGAGGTCAACAAGATAGTAGAGGTAATGGCAGGCCAAGAAGGAGGGAGGTCAACAAGGTAATAGAGGTAGAGTTAGGCCAACAAGGAGGGAGATCAAAAAGGGAAGTCAACAAGATCATACAGATAAAGGTAGGTCAACAAGGAGAGAGGTCAACAAAGTAGTAGAGGTGGAGGTAGGCCAACAAAGAGGGAGATCAACAAGGTAGTAGAGGCAGAGCTAGCCTAACATGGAGAGAGGTCAACAAGATAGTAGAGGTAATGGTAAGCCAACAAAGAGGGGGGACAGCAAGGTAATAGAGGTAGGCCAACAAAGAGGGAGGTCAACAAGGTAGTAGAGGCAGAGCTAGGCTAACAAGGAGGGAGGTAACAAGATAGCAGAGGTAATGGTATGCCGACAAGGAGAGAGGTTAACAAGGTAGTAGAGGCAGAACTAGGCTAACATGGAGAGAGGTCAACAAGATAGTAAAGGTAATGGTTGGCCAAGAAGGAGGGAGGTCAACAAGGTAATAGATGTAGAGTTAGGCCAACAAGGAGGGAGATCAAAAAAGATAGTAGAGGTAGGCCAAAAAAGAAGGAGGTTAACAAGGTAGTAGAGGTAGATGTAAGCCAATAAGAAGGGAGTTGACTCCAAGGAGGGAGTCAAGGTGGGAGATAACAAAAGAGGGAATGAGTATTTTGGTGGTTTCATTGGTTAAGAAGGGGCACATTTTTTTGTAAATGTTATGGAGGTGAAGGTGGCAAGAGTTGGACAGTGATTGGACGTGGGCAGAAAGGAGCGGTGAGAGTCATGTACTCAGGTTAGATGAACATCTCTCCCTGTTGGCATGGAGGATCTACTTATTGCATTGACACTATTATAGTTTAGTCTAAAAAAAAAAAAACGATTAAAGACGATATTGTCCTTTTACATGGCGCTGTGGAGATGAACTAAACACTCGCAGTCACAAATTATTTGGTTGCAGATGTTCCTTATTACAGAAGTAAAAACCATCATGCATGCGTGATTCGGTTTATAGACAGGGAGACCCAGAGCGAGTTCTGTCACCTCCGGTTGGTGCCAGGGGCGGCCATCCTTTTCCTCTTTTCATTAATAAAATTCCCTTGTTGGCGAGCGGCTGACTTTTCGGGTAAACTTTGCTCCTTTTATTGCTTGCCTCTGCAGAAAACAAAGGTCTTCTCTGGAAAGTACATTATTTTTTTGGTCTTTGCTCCGATATTATGTGATAAAATGTGAAAGTGCTTCCCGCCAAGAACCCCCCCCCCTCCCACCCCCGTCAGCCCCCCCAACTCCAAGCCCCCGTGCAGAATGCGCTCTCGTAATCTCGCCATTTGGCTCGGTTCCGCCGCTGGGAGCGGACGCAGGCCTCTCGACAAGCACTTTCTACCTTTTTTGCATTAATGATTTTTTTACTATGTGCTAAGAAAAATAATCCAAGTACATTGCTTGTAAACCTGGCTCGTTACGGGCAGATGGTTTCGCTTTTTTTTTGCGGATTTCTTTTGTTTAGAGAAGCTGTTTTTTTAAGTTAATTTATTTTACAAGTACATGTGTACGCGGCATTCCTTGCCGAATATCCTCCAAGTTTCAAACTAGGGAAAATTCAACCATCAGGTTGGAGCACAAACACATTTTCGAGACGCAATAACTGCAAATAATGAAAAGATATATTTGTCAAAAAAAGTATCATTTTTAAAAAAAATTTAGCCAAATAAAAAAAAAATTTAGCCATATTTTCTACAAATTAAAGCAGAAAGTTACCCTCCCCCGCCCCCCCCCCGCTTTATACCCTCATACCTGTGACGCTGGTCTTGCATCAGGAATCATACCAGTAGTGGCTGGTGCTCGATTTTATTGGGGGGGGGGGCTCGCCCCCACTCAGCCAGCGATGCCCTTCCCCCCAGCCAGCCAAGTACCCCCCACCCCTGGCACTCGATTGATTGCCGCTACCCCCATCCATTGCTCGATCGGTCATGTTCCGCCAGGCCCCCCCCCCCGCCAGCCCCGCATTTACACCATCCAGGTCCCGGCTTCGGCGGCTTCCCACCAGTGGTCGCTTCTCCTCCCGGCCAATCAGGACTTAAACTCGCGGCCAATCGGGTCTTAGGACTCCCGGCCAATCGGGTCTCAGGACCCGCTGCCTGATTGGCGGGGGAAGAGAAACAGGAAGACATTAGCGAATATTAATTTGCTACTGTCACACAACTGGGTGGGCTCAGGTGCAGTGCTCTGCGCCCCGAGCGCCCACCCTTTTTGAAGCCAATTAAAAAAAAACATAAAAAAAAAACCTCATTGAAATCCATGCGTCCAGTGCCCTGTATGTAGATTAGGGGGCGGGCGCATGGTTTAAAGGCGTCCCGTATGAACGGCTGCCACTAAATCGTACTCACCTGCCCAGCAGGTCTAGGGTTGTCCTGCTGTTATCTGCTGATGAGATGTCACACTGGTGTCCCATGCAGCCACCTTGATGCACACAGGTTCAGGCAGCCAGGCCCCCAACGAGGGGTGGCAACTCTGCCCAACGCTATCTCTACCAAGCCAGTGTGTCCTTAACTCACGTTCCCCACATTGCAGGGTTCCCCATGAGACCCAGCAGGAGCCTCTAAAGCCTTTCTCGTTCCAAAAATGCTACCCAAACTCTGCATCTGTAACACCCTTCTAGATAGGCTGCTAGTTAGGCTAGGTAAATGTAGTTCCTGTAGCTCTCCTGTAATCAGTTGAGCATCATGTGATTAATTAGGGCTGGTCTGTGTCTCACTGGTTGTAGATTTGACCGCTTCCCTCTGCTTTCTGGATGGTTCTGGAATGCAGTGGGTTGGGAGAGTCAAATAAACAGCCTAAATATTTATGTGGCCCCAGCCAATAACTAGGGGAGTGTGCCCAGTAGGTGGCTGGATAGTGCATAAATGACCTGAAGCTTGGAACAGCATGAGGGGCTGTCCAGCTGTGATTCTACACTTGTTCATCATCATCAAGGTCTCAGGTATGTTAGAGCTGTGGGGGGGCATCCTCCTGAACATTGCTGCAGCAGACTGAGGGATTTACCTGGCTATCAGGTCTAGAGAGCTACCTGGAGACATGTCTGGCTGATATTGAAAGGAGGCATCCAAATATCCAGGGATATTTGTGAGTACAGACCAGTGCATGAGATCCTAGTGATTGTGTGCTGCCACCATCCCTCTTATATCAGTGTCAGCCTGTGCGTAAAGGTGGACATTCCTTATGGTGTCCATGTATAGTTCAGTCCATGATTTGCTGCTGCAAGGACTGTGCCAGGAAGCTTTGAGAAAGAGACACCTGCCCTCTAGTTGCTCCTGGAGTATCCCACCGTTGCCCTACACCCCCAACCCAGTTATATTAAAGCATCAGAGAAAGGATACCCTTGGATTATTCATTAAGCAGGAAGAACGGCTGAGACAGTGTGCTTGGCTGCATATACACCAGATTGGGAAAGAACCTTGGGATTGCTCAGCAGGCCCCTTAGGCGGTGGGCGCTACATGTCCAAGCAGATACTGGCTGCCCAAAATGGCCACTGGAAGCCTAGTACAGAAAACAAGTCAGTCCTCTGTAAGGTTCCTGTCCTTGATAGAACAAAAAGGGACAAAAATTCTCCTGAAAAAACAATTCCATTAAAGAAACGAATGGCTGGTGGGGACATCTAGTGGTGAAAAGTGAGATCTACATGTCTAACACCCTGCTACATGCAGGCAGATCGTGTCTGAGGAAAGGGTCCATACATAGGTTCCTGAAAACAGTAGACCACCCTAGGTACCATCCATATGTGATGTTGAGCCTTGATGATTAAACAGACAGGCAAAAGAAAATAAGTCTGGGGAGAACCACCCTAGGTAACACCTACGTGTGATCCTGAACCCCTGTGATTGAACAAACTGAAATCCAATGAATGAAAGAGGGCAAGTGTGGGTAGGTACAAACCCAAGAAAAAAAAAAACATAAAGGGTCCAAAATGATGTGTGATGATGTCCTCAAGCACTGTTTAGCTTGTGTAGGTAGCGTCGCTCTAGTCAACAAACTGCATACATATCAAAAAAGAAGGGGGCTTTGTCCCCACCAAGACAGTGGGGAACCAGAGGAGCAAATGAGTGACACAGCATACAATGTTGGGATAAATAGAAAAAAATATTACATTTATTGATTAGTTACATCTTCAATAAACTCCCCAATGGGAGATAATAGTTAAGACACATGAACATGACATATATGCCAAGTGGGGAGGCTTCCAGGTAGGATGGCATGTCCCTGCACTTTCCCTACTCACCTGGTGCACCAAACCTGAGAGCCAGGGTCTTAAATAGACTCTAACAAACAAACACTCTTGCGCATTAGTGTGATGTCCGGGTGGTCTATTGTGCAAGGGATGGTGTCTCAGGTCTTGCTGGCCTCCAAGGCAGGGGATGCCCTAATAGTCAGAAGAAAAATACAAAAAAGTTAGTATAGTTATTGATACTAATAACAAAGCTAAAAACTACTCACAAACATGTGGAAAATGGAGCTTGTGAAGGCCACCTTGTTGTGGCAATCAGTCCTGGAACCGACAGTCTCCAGATAACAGAGGAGAAGACATCAGGGCCTCTGCTGGCTGATGCATTTTGAAGGAATACCTTTGAGGCTCTGAAGAAGAAGGCATTCCTTCGAAAAGCGCGTCAGCCAGCAGAGGCCCTGATGTCTTCTCCTCTGTTATCTGGAGACTGTCGGTTCCAGGACTGATTCCCACGACAAGGTGGCCTTTACAAGCTCCATTTTTTTCACATGTTTGTGAGTAGTTATTAACTTTGTTATTAGTATCAATAAATATGCTTGGGATAATGCACTAGGCTGGTGCGCCCTCTTTTCTGTATTTTTCTTAAATAGACTCTGTGACGGGAGGGCCCACGGAACCAAGACTCCCTTGGAAAGGTTGGGAAACCCATATTTCAGCTCCCCATGCACCTCTTATGTCTAAGTCAACAATGCTCAGGAGGACATGGAGCTACATCGGCTGCTTTAAGGGATTGATTAATTAGCTCATGTTAATTCTGTTTCTGGTTACAGTTGTATTGTTAGAGTAATATGAGCAGGAGGAGGGACCTCCTCTTCTACTGTATATAAAGGCCCGTACACACGGTTGGACTTTTTGACAACAAACATGCAAATTAGCTGTTTTGGAGCAACATCCGACTGTGTGTACGCTCCATCGGACAAACTTTTTCTGTTTTCATCGGACTTTTGTTGGCTGTGCGAACGGACGAACTTTCTGGCAACAAAAGTCCGATGGAGCAAAGTCCGACCGTGTGTACGCAAAAGCATCTGACTTTTGTACAAGGTACAAACACGCATGCTCAGAACCAATGCAAAAGATCAGACTACAATACAGAAGTTGACCAAAGGTGGCGCTGGAGTCATTGAACGTCCTCTTTTGAAGTGGCGTCAGTACGTTGTGACGTCACTACGTTCGTGTTTGTTGTCAAAAAGTCCGACCGTGTGTATGCAATACAAACTTGTGGACCACGCCCTTTGTACAAAAGTCCACGGAAAAGTTTGTACAAAGTCCGACCGTGTGTATTAGGCTTTAGACTTGTATTTCGGTTCTAATAAACAGTCCATGTTCAGCAACTAAACAAGTATCGTCTTGTTTTGTGCTTGTGAGCGGTTGGAATACCTGATATCTATATTTACACTGGGAGGAAGTGGTATATGACGAAAGCAATCAAGCGGAGTGTGGGACGTTTTGTTACATTGGTGGTCTGCCTGACCCAAGATGGCCACCAAAGTCACATGAGGTACCAGAATCCAATCGGATGCTCTGCCTCTCTGTGACCGAGGAAGCCATAGAGAAACTAGTTTCCTCCCAACTTCCTCCTCCACCTCCACCCGAGTCCCACCTGCAGCGGAGAAAGTTGACTGCACCTGCACCTACAGGCAGGCCAGGGAAAGTCAGGCTTTGGAGGAAAGGACTAGATTAAGGGTCCTCAAACTACGGCCCTTCAGTTGTCCAGGAACTACACTTACCATCATGACTAGTCATGTCTGTGAATGTCAGAGTTTTACAATGCCTCACGGTACGTGTAGTCTTTGCAATGGCTGAAGGGCCGTAGCTTGGAGATCCCTGAACTAGATTATGCTGGACGCCGTCCAGCCAGGAAATGAGGACTGAGGGCTGTATCTGACTTTCTGCAGCTTCTAATGCACATTTGGGAGAAGCTCACAGTGTGCGGTGAAATCCGAGGAAGCCATTTCAATCCAGGAGAGGAGCCGGTGTTCTGCCAAAAACTGTCCTCCCATCGGATAGTGTTCGCCCCATACTGCGCAGGCGCAGCACTTGCGCAGTACAGAGGACAAGGAGACTCTGAAAGTCTTTGAAGATGAACGGCACCTGCGCACTTGCTAGTACCTTTTGCCCTGAGTCCAGGTTCAAGCCCCACCATGCAAGTGGACATACGGTAGCACTTAGTAACAGGGCCGCTCGCCACGCTTTGGGCACCACCTTGCTTCGCTCTGCAATTTTTTATTCTAACTCTATGTCCACTTGGATGGTGGGGCTTGAACCTGGACTCAGTGCGCAGGCGCCGTTCATCTTCGGAGACTTTCGGCACCTCCTTGTCCTCCATATTGCGCAAGCGCAGTACAGGACGGACACTATCCGATGGGGGGGACAGTTTTCGACACGACACCGGTTGTCACGTACCTGGTGGAAGGAGCCCGGAATGCAGGGAGTGGCCTCTCGTAAGCCTCTGGCTCGAGATTCCCTGGAAATGGGGACAGGGATTCTAGAGTTCAGAGGGCACAAGTGCCGAGCAGGTGAAGAGTAGGACTGGCCCTGGAGCTGACGGCAGACAACGGCAGACACAGGTGGTTAGTCTGGAACAGCTGGTAAGCAGACAGCGGCCGACAGCGGGTACAGATGGTCACACTGGAACAGCTGGTAGGTAGGCAGCAGACAGCAGCAGGCACAGATGGACAGACTGGAACAGCTGGCAGGCAGGCAGCAGACAGCAGCAGGCACAGATGGACAGACTGGAACAGCTGGCAGACAGGCAGCGGACAGCAGCAGGCACGGGTGGTCAGACTGGAACAGCTGGCAGAACAAGCGAGGTCAAGTACGAGCCGGGTCGATAACAGGCGGGCAGCAGCGGTACACAGGAGAAGGCAGAAGCGTGGTCAAACAGTCCGAGGGTCAAGGCTGGCAGCAGGCAGGGATAGTCAGGAGCGGGCCGGGTAGAACAGAACAGGAACAATCAGGTAAGCAGGAGGCAGAGTAACCGGAACGCTGTAGACTGGACAGCACCGAGGCACTGAAACGGATTCCTTAAGAAGCCCTCTGGGCGCCAAGAACGGTCGCACGGCGTGCCTGCGCGCGCCCGCGTGAAACCGTGCAGCCGTTCGTGACCCCGCGCACCCGCGTGCGTCTGTTCGTATCATCGCGCACCCGCGTGCGCTTGTTCGCAACATCGCGCACCCGCGTGCGCCCGTTCGTACCCACTCGCACCCGCGTGCGTCCGTTCGCGCCAACGCGCGCCCATGGAAACCTATTAACACTCAACGAGGGGATTCCGTGGGTAGGCCTTCCATGAGCCGCTGGATTCCGGAGACGACCATGACACCGGTTCACCTGGGAAAGACTGGAGGGGAAGGTCAGATTTAAGCCTTCCAAAATAGAATAAAAGACGTTGGCTTGGAGTTGGGCTTCTTGGGGCCCTCAGATGTTGGAGAACTTTCACCTAGTTTTTCCCCCGGACTCCTTCCACATGTCTGTAGGGGGGGTTCCTCGTTGCAGAACATGTTTTAGGGTCTTGCGAAGCGTCTTCGGTCAGATGACGGGCGAGGCTATAAATAGCGGCCCGCTGTACCGCGGCGGTGGTGCCGAGCCTCTGATGTTTACAATCATTTCTATAGACATCTCTGAAGGCTTTAATAAAGACTCCCGACAGAACTTGGCACTCCATATAAATCGTTTAATTTTGTTCTCGCGCTTTGTCTCCCAGCCAGTTGGAATTCTTTCCCGACAAAGAAACTTTTATTTTATTTTTTTCTCTCTCTTTTTAAAATGATGGAGAAGTTTTCAGTAAGGACAGTGAACCCCCGACCACGAATTATCTTAACGACATCTCGGCCCTGACACTAAAAATAACCGGCGGTCTTTAGAAGTAAAAACACGTCCCGGAATCTCATTATCTCCCGGGGGAAATCTGCACCAGAAATCGATGGGGGGCGCTGGCGGGTCACACCTGCTTCAAAGAGACTCGATTGGGGGGGGGGTCTCCTCTGGCGGGAAAGGCATTGTCTCCCTAATATGGAGCCCCAAGGATAAGAAGAACAATACTTGCTTGGTTTTGTCAGACGTGTATGGAAAGCTTCAATTGTTGTGAGCGAGATTAACCTCTTCAGCTCCAGAAAGGTTTTACCCCCCTTAATGACCAGGCCATTTTTTGCGATACGGCACTGCGAAGCTTTAACTGACAATTGCGTGGTCGTGCGAAGCTGCACCCAAATAAACCTGATGTCCTTTTTTCCCCATAGAGTTTTCTTTCGGTGGTATTTGGTAACCTCTGCGTTTTAAATTTTTTTTGCGCTATAAACAAAATAAAACCGACAATTTTGAATAATAAAAAAACTAAAAATAAAATCTGGTTACAGATTTTTTTGTTTTGTTTTGTTTAATAAATATTTTTTATAAACAAAATAAAACCGACAATTTTGAATAATAAAAAAAAAAAATCTGTTTTTTGATTTTTTTTGTTTTGTTTTGTTTAATAAATATTTTTTACTTTCTGCTATAAAACATATCCAATAAATTTTTTTTTTAAAAAGGCTAATTTCTTCATCAATTTAGGCCAATGTGTGTTCTTCTACATATTTTTGGTAAAAAAAAAAATTCAAAAAAACAATAAGCGTATATTGATTGGTTTGTGCAAAATTTATCATGTCTATAAACTATGGAATAGATTTATGGAATTTTTGTTTTTTGTTTCATTTTTTTTTTGTTTATTTAATAAATATTTTTTACTTTCTGCTATAAAATATATCTAATAAAAAAAAATTAAAAATCGAATTTCTTCATCAATTTAGGCCAATGTGTATTCTTCTACATATTTTTGGTAAAAAAAAAAATCAATAAGTGTATAGTGTATATTGATTGGTTTGTGCAAAAGCTATTATGTCTATAAACTATGGGATAGATTTATGGAATTTTTGTTTCATATTTTTTTGTTTGTTTAATAAATATTTTTTACTTTCTGTTTTAAAACATATCCAATAAAAAAGTGTAAAAAAATCAAATTTCTTCAATTTAGGCCAATGTGTATTATTCTCCATATGTTTGGTAAAAAAATAAAATCTCAATAAGTGTATATTGATTGGTTTGTGCAAAAGTTATCGTGTCTATAAACTATGGGATAGACTTATGGAATTTTTGTTTTTGTTTCTTTTTTTTTTGTTGGTTTAATAAATATTTTTTACTTTCTGCTATAAAACATATCCAATAAAAAAATGTAAAAAAATCAAATACATTTCTTTATCAATGTAGGCCAATATGTATTCTACTACATATTTTTAGTAAAAAAAACCAAAAAAAAAACCTCAATAAGAGTATATTGATTGCTTTGTGCAAAAGTTATCGTGTCTATAAACTATGGGATAGATTTATGGAATTTTTGTTTCATATTTTTTTGTTTGTTTAATAAATATTTTTTACTTTCTGCTATAAAACATATCCAATAAAAAAGTGTAAAAAAATCAAATTTCTTCAATTTAGGCCAATGTGTATTATTCTCTATATGTTTGGTAAAAAAATAAAAAATAAAATCTCAATAAGTGTATATTGATTGGTTTGTGCAAAAGTTATCGTGTCTATAAACTATGGGATAGACTTATGGAATTTTTGTTTTTGTTTCTTTTTTTTTGTTGGTTTAATAAATATTTTTTACTTTCTGCTATAAAACATATCCAATAAAAAAAATGTAAAAAAATCAAATACATTTCTTTATCAATGTAGGCCAATATGTATTCTACTACATATTTTTAGTAAAAAAAAAACAAAAAAAAAAAACCTCAATAAGAGTATATTGATTGCTTTGTGCAAAAGTTATCGTGTCTATAAACTATGGGATAGATTTGAGGAATTTTTTAATTTTTTAAATCGTTTTTACTAGAAATGGCAGCAATCAGCGATTTTTTAGCAGGACTGCGACATTGTGGTGGACAAATCTGGCACTTTTTGTGGACCAGTGACACCAATTCAGTGATCAGTGGTGAAATATGAAATAAGAAATATGCAATGATCACTAGACATGTGCAGTTAGTTTCATTCAGAATTAAAATTCGGACAAAGTTTTTTGTTTTTTTTTGTATTGTTATTAATATTATTATTATTAGTAGCCATAATAATAATAATATAACTCATAATAAGTGTCTTTTATTATTATTATTATTATTATTATTATTATGATTAGAAGTAGTAATAGTAGTCACAATCATATTGATTAATAATAATAATATAAATTGTATTAAATATCTTACAAATTAGAAACATTTTTTTTAAATGATATATTAATAAGACATTTTATGCAATTTATATTATTATTATTATTATTATTATTATTATTCTTAATTATTATGATTGTTATTATTATTATGACTACTATTACTACTTCTAATCATAATAATAATAATAATAATAAAAGACATTTAATGAGTTATTTTATAATTATTTGTTATTATTAGGACTACTATAATAATATTAATTTTAAATAAAGCATATTTTAAAATTATAAATTATTATTATTATTATTATTATTATAAGTAGTTGTCATAATAATAACAAATAATAATAAAATACCACTTAAGGACCGCCTCTCGCCGATATACGTCGGCAGAATGGCATGGCTGGGCACAAGCATTTACAGGTACATTGCCCTTTAAGAGCCCGGCCGTGGGTCACTCGCACACCGCCGGTGGAGCACTCACGACCCGGTCCTGCGCTCCGTGACCGTGTCCGCGGGAGGACCTGCGGACCTGATCGCCGCCGGTGTCCCGCGATCAGGTCACAGAGCTGAAGAAGATGGAGAGGTAAGTGTAAACAAACCTCTCCCCGTGCTTCCTAGTGAGCCTGTCACTGATCGTCTGTTCCCTGTCATAGGGAAAGACGATCAGTGATGTCACACGCCAAGCCACGCCCCCTACAGTAAAAAAAACACATTAGGTCACCCCTATACTGGGCCCCAGTGTTGACCCCTTCACTGCCAGTGACATTTTTACAGTAATCAATGCATTTTTATTCGCACTGATCGCTGTATTAATGCCAGTGGTCCCAAAAATGTGTCAAAATTGTCCGATGTGTCCGCCATAAAGTCGCAGTCACAATAAAAATGGCTGATCGCCGCCATCACTAGTAAAAAAAAAATATTAATAAAAATGCCATAAAACTATCCCCTATTTTGTAGGAGCTATAACTTTTGCGCAAACCAATCACTAAATGCTTATTGTGATTTTTTTTATAATTTTTTATTTTATATAATTATAATTTAAATTTTATTTTTTTTTTTTTATAAAAATATGTAGAAGAATACGTATCGGCCTAAACTGAGGGAAAATTATATTTTTTTTCTATATTTTTGGGGGATATTTATTTATAATAGCAAAAAGTTGCTTATTGTGATTTTTTTTATAATTTTTTATTTTATATAATTTTAATTTTTTTTATTTTTTATTTTTTTATAAAAATATGTAGAAGAATACGTATCGGCCTAAACTGAGGGAAAATTATATTTTTTTTCTATATTTTTGGGGGATATTTATTTATAATAGCAAAAAGTTAAAAATATAGAATTTTTTTTCAAAATTGTCACTATATTTTTGTTTATAGCGCAAAAAATAAAAACCGCAGAGGTGATCAAATACCACCATAAGAAAGCTCTATTTGTGGGGAAAAAAAGACGGCAATTTTTTTTTTTTGGGGGGCCACGTCGCACGACCGCGCAATTGTCAGTTAAAGCGACGCAGTGCCGAATCGCAAAAAGGGGCTTGGTCCTTTAGCTGCAAAATGGACCGGGGCTTAAGTGGTTATTATTATTATTATTATTATTATTATTATTATTATGATTAGTAATAGTAGTCATAATAATAATAATAACAATCATAATAATTCATAATAATAATATAAATTGTATTAAATGTCTTATTCATTTATAATTTAATATTATGTTTTTTTAATTTGTATTATTATTATTATTATTATTATTAATATTATTAGTCATAATAATAACAAATAATAATAATAATATAACTCATATTAAACGTTTTATTTTTTTGGAGGGGGGCGCCTGAGCCCACTATAGTTTGTGACCGGAGTAGACTTTGCTGTGGCCTTCGCTGGGCCATCTGTGTATTCTGGTCCCTGTCCATTGACCTCGGCTGTTTTCGCTGACCGCACGGGGGCTCGGGGGCTCCTGAGGACACTCGTAAATCTGACTACAGAGCGGTCACCTTCAGGAATCCGGTTCCTAGAAATAGGTCCGCGTCCCCCAGCAGTCTGTAATTAGATTAGCGGGAGGCTCACGCTCTGTGTATTTGTCCGCTGCAGATGGTGCTCAGTGTTTCTTTCCTCTTCCTTCCCAAACAAAGAGCTGAGGGGGAATCTACCCAAAAACATCAGAATTTTTTTTATAGCGCAATACTCAATCTGACCTCCGGGCCTTCCCTCCAGCCTGGCACGGTTGTACCGGCTCCTCTCCTGCACTGAAGTTGCTTATTCTGATTTCCCTGCACACTGTGAGGGTGGGCTCAAGGCATTGCGCCCCCCCGAACCCACTCCGTTGTGTGACAATAGCGGGTAATTATTCGCTATTCTCACACTGATTCAACTCCAATAGGTTCGCCTGTCCTTTCAGCCAATCGGGTGCCAGGACCCTCTTCCTGATTGGTCACGAGGAGGATTATTGTGACAATAGCGAATACTCATTCGCTTTTGTCACACACCTGGGTGGGCTCGGGGCTCAGTGCTCTGCACCCCAGGAGCCCACCTTGTTTGAAGCCAATTAGAGCCTCAGGCTCTAATCACGTGCTTCAAAAGAAAAGAAAAAAAGCCCATTGGAATCCATATGTCCGGCGCCCCGCATGTAGATTAGGGGGCCAAGCGCATGGATGGGGGCGAGGCCCGTGCGCCCCGTATGGATGGGCTGCCACTGTTGAAGTCCACCTTTAGCAATACCTCTGTCTACTTACCTGAAAAATGGTATATATTTGTTAAGTGCATAGAAGACTTTTAAATATACCCTGCTTGTGTATTTTTATATTATAAGCTGATAAAAAAAAAAAGCTGGCGTGGGGGTCCCCTAGGCCCCCAGGCACTATATACTCTAAATAGCAGTATATATACTATACGGCCTGCCCTATATACTATGCAGAATATTGGGTCTTAGGTGTTGGTGGTACCAGAACACTGTAAGCCCTCACAGTTACTCTTGGTGAGCACAGGAGCAGGCCCTGCTGTGAAATACTATATCAAGATTTGGAATTGCATGCCAACAGGGGCAGAAAAATTGGGCCTTTGGTGGTAGTGTTGGTGCCACAACAGTGTAAGCCCTCACAGTCAAGTTTTTGGGCGCAGGAAGGGGCCCTGCTATGAAATACTATATCAAAAATTGTAATTACATGCCCCTGTTAAACAGGGGCAGAAAAATTGGGCCTTGGGTGGTGGTGGTGGTGCCACAACACTGTAACCCCATCACAGATACTCTCATTGGGTGCAAGAATGGGCTCCACAATATACGAAATATTAGATCAAAAAGTTTAATTACATGCCCCTGTGAAAAATTGGGCCTTGGGTGGTGGTGGTGGTGCCACAACACTGTTGCCCCTCACAGATACTGGGCCTTGGGTGGTGGTGGTGGTGGCCTAAACCAAAAGTATTGTTGGAAGCTAGCATCATCAAGATTGAGGAGGAGTAGGATAGTCAGCATAGGAAGTCTTCAAGGGATCCTACAGCCATAGAAAATTCAATCAGTTACATCAGCATCAGGTGCTTGATAGCTGCTGAATCAAGGCTGATTCATTTTTATGAATGTGAGCCTATCAACGGAGTCTATGAACAGGTGTACTCTATGATCCATTACAAACCCTCCAGCAGCACTGAATGTGCGTTCAGAAAGAACGCTGGATGCAGGACAGACCAGTAGATCAATTGCATATTGAGCAAGTTCTGGCCAGTGGTCCATCCTCAAGACCCAGTAACCCAGTGGATGCTCTGTTGGAAAGGTCTCAAAGTCTGCTCTTGCCCCTAGATATTCTGGCACCATGTAATGCAGACGCTGGTGATGGTTGCTTGAACCGCTCAGACCTTGGCGCTGAGACTGAAGAATTGTTTAAAGGCATCGGCCAGCCAGCCCCCTTCTCCACTGCTCTTCCTCTAACTGAACGAAACCTCAACAACACGTTGTCCAGCACCAGAAAAGTGTAACCTTCCAGGGTCTGGAAATGCATTGCACAAACCTTTCTTCAAGGCCTCCTGAAGATGTTTCATCCTCTGCTCCCTTTGCGAAGGCAGGATGACTTCTGCAACCTTACCCTTGTAACGTGGATCAAGAAGAGCTGTCAGCCAGTAATGAACCTTCTCCTTGATACTATGAATCCTAGGGTCCTTTTCGCAGGATTTAAAGAATCAGGGAGGCCATGCAGAGTAGGTTTGCAAAGGCATTCGATTCTGAGTCCTCTGGGTCACTAAGGATCACATGATCCGTAACAATCTCCTCCCAGCCACGTACAACTCCTTGGGTTTCTGGGGGCTGAAAACCATCCCTTGAAGACTGCTGTTGAGTGTTATCCTCCACGTTCATGCTGACACAATCCTCCTCCTCCTCCTCTTCTTCCGGTGTGTTTGGCATGCTCGCAAGATAAATGAGATAAAGGGGGCCTTGAGAGGTAAGGAAGTCTCCTCTTCCTCCCACTGTTCTGCCTCAAGTGCCCTGTCCATTATTCCATGAAGCGTGTGCTCCAACAGGAAGACTAGAGGGACAGTGTCACTGATGCATGCATTGTCGCTGCTCACCATCCTCGTGGCCTCCTCAAACGGTGACAGGACAGTGCATGCATCCCTGATCAGTAGCCACTGGCGTGGCGATAAGAAGCCAAGCTCCCCTGACCCTGTCCTGGTACCATACTCACACAGGTACTCATTGATGGTCCCCTGCTGCCTTTGCAGCTGCTGCAGCATTGCCAAAGTTGAGTTCTATCTGGTGGGCATGTCACAAATGAGGTGGTTGTTGGGCAGGTTGCATTCCCTTTAAATTTCAGCCAGCCGAGCACTGGCATTGTATTACCTGTGCAAATGACCACAGACTTTTATGGCCTGCCTCAGGAGGTCCTGTAAGCCCGGGTACCTGCTCAAGAACCACTGCACCACCAAATTCAGGACGTGTGCCAAACATGGAGCATGGGTCAAGTGTCCCTGTAGGAGGGCGGAGAGAAGGTTGGTGCCATTGTCGCATAGAACCATTCCTGGCTGAAGCTGGCATGACGTCAACCCACTCTGAGCCTGCCCCTGCAGAGCTGACAGAATCTCTGGCCCCCAGTGTGGCTCCTGTCCCCTAAGCAGACCAACTCACCCCCTTCCTGCCCAGGCCAATGTTCAGCTTTCAGCGCTGTCACACTTTGAATGACAATTCATGCTACACTGTACTCATATGATATTTTAATTGTTTCTTTCACACAAATAGAACTTTATTTTGGTGGTATTTAATCACCACTGGTTTTTTTTTTGCTAAATATACAAAAAAAGACTAAAAAATCTGGAAAAAAAAGCATTTTTCTTTGTTTCTGCTATTAAATTTTGTTAATAAATAATTTTTCTTTGTAAATTTATGGCAAAATGTAATCTGCTACAATTTTTTGGGAAAAATAATCTAAAAAAGTGTATATTATTTAGTCTGTGGGAAAGATATACAGTCCAAAAACTATGGCATATATATATATATATATATATATATATATATATATATATATATATATATATATATATATATATATATATATATATATACATACATATATATATATACACACACATATATATATATATATATATATATATATATATATATGAAAATCGATCAACCCCTTAAGGACGACCCCACTTACATGTATTGCTGCCAGAGCGGCCCTTAAGCGCAAAATCAGGTACCTGTATGTAGTACCTGTGATCGGCTCTGGGGCACGCACGCATTTGCGTGATTGGACACGGCAGGAGCCACCCAACTGACCCGCAATTGTTCAGAGAAGCAGAATGGTGGTCTGCCTACGTAAACAAGGCAGACTGCTGTTCTGTGAGGGAGGAAAATAGAGATCTCGTGTTTCTGGTGTCAGTGGAAGGAATAGTGCCCCTTCATTGGTGTCAGTGGGAGGAAAAGTGTCCCCATCATTGGTGTCAGTGGGAGGAATAGTGCCCCATCATTGGTATCAATGGGAGAAATAATGCCCCATCATTGATGCCAATGAGAGCAATAGTGCCTCATCATTGGTGTCAGTGGGAGGGATAGTGCCCCATCATTGTTTTTCAATAGGAGGAATAGTGCCCCATCATTGGTATCAGTGGGAGGAATAGTGCCCCATCATTGTTTTTCAATAGGAGGAATAGTGCCCCATCATTGGTGTCAGTGAGAGGAAAAGTGCCCCTTCATTGGTGTCAGTGGGAGGAAAAGTGTCCCCATCATTGGTGTCAGTGGGAGTAAAAGTTCCCCATCATTGGTATCAATGGGAGGAATAATGCCCCATCATTGATGCCAATTAGAGCAATAGTGCCTCATCATTGGTGTCAGTGGGAGGGATAGTGCCCCATTATTGTTTTTCAATAGGAGGAATAGTGCTCCATCATTGGTATCAGTGGGAGGAATAGTGCCCCATCATTGTTTTTCAATAGGAGGAATAGTGCCCCATCATTTGTGTCAGGGAGAGGAAAAGTGCCCCTTCATTGGTGTCAGAAGGAGGAAAAGTGTCCCATCATTGGTGTCAGTGGGAGGAATAGTGCCCCATCATTGGTATCAATGGGAGAAATAATGCCCCATCATTGATGCCAATGAGAGCAATAGTGCCTCATCATTGGTGTCAGTGGGAGGGATAGTGCCCCATCATTGTTTTTCAATAGGAGGAATAGTGCCCCATCATTGGTATCAGTGGGAGGAATAGTGCCCCATCATTGTTTTTCAATAGGAGGAATAGTGCCCCATCATTGGTGTCAGTGAGAGGAAAAGTGCCCCTTCATTGGTGTCAGTGGGAGGAAAAGTGTCCCCATCATTGGTGTCAGTGGGAGTAAAAGTTCCCCATCATTGGTATCAATGGGAGGAATAATGCCCCATCATTGATGCCAATTAGAGTAATAGTGCCTCATCATTGGTGTCAGTGGGAGGGATAGTGCCCCATTATTGTTTTTCAATAGGAGGAATAGTGCCCCATCATTTGTGTCAGGGAGAGGAAAAGTGCCCCTTCATTGGTGTCAGAAGGAGGAAAAGTGTCCCATCATTGGTGTCAGTGGGAGGAATAGTGTCCCATCATTGGTGTCAGTGGGAGGAATAGTGTCCCATCATTGGTATCAGTGGGAGGAATAGTGCCCCATCCTTGGTATCAGTGGGAGAAATAGTGCCCCATCATTGTTTTTCAATAGGAGGAATAGTGTCCCATCATTGGTGTCCAATGGGAGGAATAATGTCCCATCATTGATGCCAATGAGAGCAAAAGTGCCCCATCATTGTTGTCAATAGGAGGAATAGTGTCTCATTTTTGGTGTCCAATGGGAGGAATAGTGCCCCATATTTGGTGTCAGTGAAAGAAACTCAATGTCAGCAACAATGGGGGGAATAATGCCCCATAAGAGCAAGCAAACCGCCACATTCGGACACTCCCGGCTGCAGTTTGGAGACCGTTGCTCTGAACAACTTTCCCCAGGGGATTCTGACATAGAGATGCTCAATAGTTTTGATTCTGCCAGGGATCCTCTAGGGCGGGGTCATCAACTTATCCTGAGCTATCCTGTCAGGAAGCTCTCAAAGCCAACAACCAATCACAGTTGACGGAGGTGTTCCCTGCCTGTGAATGGCTGGCAGCTTTGTCATCCTTCTGGTGGGATAGCTGTGACTGGTATGGAGTCATGTCCAAGTTAAGTCCCCGCCCTGCTGACCCTCCATCGGTAAGACCACAGACATACCCCCCCCCCATCACTTCCAGAGTGGCGCAGGGAAGCTTCAGTAGCCTAATTGTTATGATCGGGTTCAATTACAACAAGCACTCTCCTGTCTGGATTTGCTGCCATTGGCAGGTTATTAGAAAGCAGAGTGTTATAAAGGCTGCGCTCACCTGAGCTTTGAGTTTTTTCATCTGCTTTTATTTATTGTTATTTATTTATTATTTCTTTACTTTTTCTTTTTTTTTTTAAGGGGTTAATGGTTAGAAGTTGAAGGTTATAGATAGGGGTTCATTTATTTATTTTGTTTCTTATTTATTTCATTTTATGTATTTATTTTGTTAGGTTAGAAGTTAGGGGTTAGGATTAGGAGTTGATATTAGTGTTAGGGGTCACTATTAAGGTTAGGGGTTGGGATTAGAGGTTAATATTAGGGTTAGGTTTTTGGGTAAATATTAGTGCTACGGGTTAGGATTTTGAGTTAATATTGGCATTAGGGGTCAATATTAAGGGCTAGGATTAGGGTTAGGAGTCAATATTAGGGTTAGGATTAGGGTTAAGGGTCAATATTAATGTTAAGGGTAAGGATTAGGGGTAGGGGTCACTATTGCGGTTAAGGGTCAATATTAGGGTTAGGGTTAGGGTTAAAGGTCAATATTAATGTTAAGGGTAAGGATTAGGGGTAGGGGGTCACTATTGCGGTTAAGGGTCAATATTAGGGTTAGGATTAGGGGTTAATATTAGGGTTAGAATTAGGGTTGGGGTCAATCATAGGGTTAGGGGTCAATATTAAGGTTAGGGGTTGGGCTTAGAGGTTAATATTAGGGTTAGGGTTCAATATTAGGGTTAGGTTTTTGGGTAATTATTAAAGTTAGGGGGTTAGGATTTTGGGTTAATATTAAAGTTAAGGGTTAGGATTAGTGTTAGGAGTCAATGTTAGGGTTAGGATTAGGGTTAAGGGTCAATATTAAGGGTAAGGATTAGGGGTAGGGGTCAATATTAAGGTTAATGGTCAATATTAGGGTTAGGATTAGGGGTTAATATTAGGGTTAGGGGTCAATATTAAGGTTAGGGATTAGGATTAGAGGTTAATATTAGGGTTAGGTTTTGGGGTAATTATTAGTGTTAGTGGTTAGGATTTTGGGTTAATATTAGGATTAGGGGTCAATATTAAGGTTAGGATTAGGGTTAAGATTCAATATTAGGGTTAGGATTAGGGTTAAGATTCAATATTAGGGTTAGGATTAGGGTTAAGGGTCAATATTAAGGTTAAGGGTAAGGATCAGGGGTAGGGGGTCAATATTAAGGTTAATGGTCAATATTAGGGTTAGGATTAGGGGTTAATATTAGAGTTAGGGGTTAGGATTAGAGGTTAATATTAGGGTTAGGTTTTTGGGTTAATATTAGTGTTAAGGGGTAGGATTTAGGGTTAATATTAGGATTAGGGTTAGGGGTCAAAATTAGGGTTAGGATTAGGGTTAAGGGTCAATATTAAGGTTAAGGGTCAATATTAGGGTTGGGATAAGGGGTTGATATTGGGGTTAGGGGGTAGGATTAGAGGTTAAAATTAGGGTTCGATTTTTGGGTTAATGTTAGTGATAGGGGTTACGATTTGGGGTTAATATTAGGATTAGGGTTAGGGGTCAATATTAAAGTTAAGTGTTAGGATTAGGAGTCGACATTAGGGTTAGGGGTTAGGATTAGGGTTAGGAGTCAATATTAGGGTTAAGGGTTAGGATTAGGGTTAAGGATCAATATTAAGATTAAGGGTCAATATTAGGGTTGGTATAAGGGGTTAATATTAGGGTTAGGGGTGGGATTAGAGGTTAAAATTAGGGTTACATTTTATAAACATACTTACTATTACCATCTTTATATTTATATTTATTTTCATGTTTATTTATTGATTCTTTTATATTTATCTTTGTTTTTATATTTATTTTTATTAATATCATTTTTATTCCTATCACTATTATTATTTATATTTTCATTTTCATTTTCATCTTTATTTTCATCTTTATATTTATTTTTATTTTTACCTTTATTTTATTTCCATTTTTTTATTTTATTATTATTATTATTATCATCATTAATTTTATTATAAGTATTTTTGCATTGAATTTTTATTATTTATTTTCATTTTCCTGTATTATTTTCATTATGATTTTCATTTTTGTTGTCTTTTTTATTGTCTTTTTCATTTCTCTTAATTTTTCCTCTACTCTTTTATACATACATTTTTTGTTCCCCATATATATAAATTTTTCTCTAAAACTTTTCACCTTTTTCAAGTTCACCATATATTCTATTCACCTGCCATTGTATTATCATTAGTATAACTCTCCCAACCTGCTTGCATCGATTACAGGGTTAATTGCTATTTTGTCTGTCATTATCTATTCACTCTCCTATTTAAGAGCTGTCCACCGCAGCATTGCTTATACCTGCACTTGAGAAAGGAGCGCGCATGCCCGAACGAGGCTTGCGCAAGCTCAGAAATGCGTCGGTACCCCCCCGGCTGACATCACACGCTGTCTAACGAGCCGGTCTGTGTCTCTGTGCATCACAGAACGCAGCGGAGCTTCCCTTAGCGCGCTGTGGAGGAGGATTGATCCAGTAACAGCACCAGCGAAAGGGAACAGTGATTTGACTATCAAACGGAGGACAATAATAATTATGGATGTAAGTGAGACTTTTATTGATTGTATAAAATAAATGCACTTTTTACTGATTTGGCGCTCTTCTATATATTCTTTTAGAAGTGTTAGAATTAGGATTAGGAGTCAACATTAGGGTTAGGGGTTTGAATTAGGGTTAGGAGTTGATATTAGGGTTAAGGGTTGATATTAAAGTTAGGGGTCAATATTAAGGTTAGGGGGTTAGGATTAAGTTTAGGGGTTAATATTAGGGTTAGGTTTTTGGGTTAATATTAGTGTTAGGGGTTAGGGTTAAGGGTCAATATTAAGGTTAAGGATTAGAGATTAGGGCTAGGGGTTAATATTAGGGTTAGGGGTTTAATATTAAGGTTAATGTTTAGGATTAGGGCTAGGGGGTCAGTAGTAGGGTTAAGATTAGGGTTAGGGGGTTAAGATTAAGGGTCAATATTAGGTTTTACGGGTTAAGATCAGAGTTAGGGGTCTATATAAAGGTTAATGGCTGGGATTGGGGCTAGGGGTTAATATTAGGATTAGAGGTTAGATTTAGGGTTGGGGGTTAGGATTATGGCTCAATATTAAGGTTAAGGGTTAGGATTAGAGTTCATATAAGTGTAAAGGGTTAAAAAGTGTTAGGGGTTAGGGTTAAGGGTCAATATTAAGGTTAAGGATTAGAGATTAGGGCTAGGGGTTAATATTAGGGTTAGGGGTTTAATATTAAGGTTAATGTTTAGGATTAGGGCTAGGGGTCAGTATTAGGGTTAAGATTAGGGTTAGGGGTTAAGATTAGGGGTCAATATTAGGTTTTACGGGTTAAGATCAGAGTTAGGGGTCTATATAAAGGTTACTGGCTGGGATTGGGGCTAGGGGTTAATATTAGGATTAGAGGTTAGATTTAGGGTTGGGGGTTAGGATTATGGCTCAATATTAAGGTTAAGGGTTAGGATTAGAGTTCATATAAGTGTAAAGGGTTAAAAAGAAACGCACCATTTTGCGAGATTCAAGCTACAAAATAAGCTCCGGAACTTTTTGGAGCTTCAGGCGACTTGTAGTGAAGATGTGAACCATCTCCATAGAGAATAATATATATTTTTTTTCTCCTTACGCATTTTGGAGCTTCGCGCTTCAAGCTACAAAAGGCTGAGGTGTGAATGGGGCCTCGGGCGGTGTTGGGCGTATCTACAGCGGATGTGCAGCAAATGGACAATGCAGAGCAGAAATGGCTGAATGCAGCAGCTACAATGTAACATTTTTTTTTCACCTTCTAAATGCAGCGATTAGATACCTTTACTTAATTTAAAAAAATAAAGGAACATTTTGATACAAAGTGCAAAATGAGCTTAGAAATGAACTGGTAAATATACATTGAATCCTGGGTGAATCTGACAATCGATCCCCGAACAAAAGACAGATATTCTCTCTACTCCCTCGCCAAGTCCAGAATTCTCTCCCCCCACCCCCAGCATCTCTGCGCTGTCACTTTAAGTCATGTCTGATATATATATAATTTTTTTATTGTAAATTTTTTTGTATTTTTTTTAAATAAAATATAATAAATATTTAATATTATATATATATATATATATGTGTGTGTGTGTATATATATATATATATATATATATATATATATATATATATATATATATATATATATATATATATATATGTGTCTGAGTATAATTCTGTATACGGCGTGATACTCGATCCGGCATCGGCATGCGCTGTAATCTTGCCGCTGTGTGGTCGGCTCGGCTCTGGCACGCGGTTAGAACTTTTCATTAGGTGTGATAGGCAGTGTTAGTTTCTTCTGTACGTTTTCCTGCCCGTTGCATTAATGAGTCCCCGGGAAGTGTCAGATTATTCTGTGGCCTCTGCGTCTGTAACTTTCCCTAAACTCCAGAAGCTTTGAAGCCAGGGAGGCATAGCCCCATAAATTATACCGAGCTTGAGAGTAACGTGTAACCTTAGACAAGCCTTTCCCAACCTTCATGAATTATGTGCCTTCTATAACATCCAATGTGTGAGCCCAGCTCCAGCCAAAGGTCTTTTTGTGAAGTTTTGGATGGGATAGGGAAGGGTATAGAACCTCTGTAAGGTGCTGTCCTTGTCTTCTTTGGGAAGATTCCCTTGGACTTCCTGTTCTGGTGACAAACAGGGTTTTAATAGTTGTATTATATCTGTTTTTTAACCATCTATAAACAACCTTTTGTTTTGCAAATGAACATATAAAGTACATTGGCAAAGGATTCCCAGAGCCTTATGAGCTAGCTAGATATAGCAGAGCACATGAAGCTTGTTTGAGGCAGGGCTGCACTGGGAATAAAAACCAGCCCTGGAAATAATTTAATTCCAGCCCCATAGCATTATTAAACCGGCCCAACAGCATAACCTCACAGAGGCTGTGCTGGCATACTACAGGAGATGTCAGAGGCTGTGCCAACATGGTATAGGAGGTGGTCATAGGCTGTGCAGACATGGTATAGAAGGTGGTCATAGGCTGTGCGGACATGGTATAGGAGGTGGTCATAGGCTGTGTGGACATGGTACAGGAGATGCCATAGGCTGTGTGGACATGGTACAGGAGATGTCATAGGCTGTGTGGACATGGTACAGGAGATGCCATAGGCTGTGTGGACATGGTACAGGAGATGTCAGAGGCTGTGAGGACATGGTATAGGAGGTGGTCATAGGCTGTGCTGGCATACTACAGGAGATGTCAGAGGCTGTGCCAACATGGTATAGGAGGTGGTCATAGGCTGTGTGGACATGGTACAGGAGATGTCATAGGCTGTGTGGACATGGTACAGGAGATGCCATAGGCTGTGTGGACATGGTACAGGAGATGTCAGAGGCTGTGAGGACATGGTATAGGAGGTGGTCATAGGCTGTGCTGGCATACTACAGGAGATGTCAGAGGCTGTGCCAACATGGTATAGGAGGTGGTCATAGGCTGTGCGGACATGGCATAGGAGGTGGTCATAGGCTGAGCGGACATGGTACAGGAGGTGGTCATAGGCTGTGCGGATATGGTATAGGAGGTGTTCATGGGCTGTGTGGACATGGTACAGGAGATGTCAGAGGCTGTGCGGACATGGTATAGGAGGTGGTCAAAGGCTGTGCGGACATGGCATAGGAGGTGGTCATAGGCTGTGTGGACATGGTATAGGAGGTGGTCATAGGCTGTGTGGACATGGTATAGGAGGTGGTCAAAGGCTGTGTGGAAATGGTACAGGAGATATCAGAGGCTGTGTGGACATGGTATAGGAGGTGGTCATAGGCTGTGGGGACATGGTATAGGAGGTGGTCATAGGCTGTGGGGACATGGTATAGGAGGTGGTCATAAGCTGTGGAGACATGGTATAAGAGGTGGTCATAGGCTGTGGGGACATGGTATAGGAGATGTCAGAGGCCGTGTGGACATGGTATAGGAGGTGGTTAGAGACTGTGTGGACATGGTATAGGAGGTGGTCTAAGGCTGTGAGGAAATGGTACAGGAGATGTCAGGGGCTGTGCGGACTTGCTATAGGAGGTGGTCATAGGCTGTGCAGACATGGTATAGGAGGTGGTCATAGCCTGTGCGGACATGGTATAGGAGGTGGTCATAGGCTATGTGGACATGGCATAGGAGGTGGTCAGAGGCTGTGCGGACATGGTATAGGAGATGTCAGAGGCCGTGTGGACATGGTACAGGAGGTGGTCATAGGCTATGCAAACATGGTACAGGAGAGTAACAGGCAGGGGTGGCCTGTCCATAGGGGGCGCCTGGACGCTGCCCCCTCCAGGCAGTCAAAAAAATTTTTTTTTTAAAGCTGGCCCTTAAAAAAAAAAAAAAAAAAAAAAAAAAAAGGTCTTAAGTGCACTGTGTTCGGATGCCGGACACAGTCCGACTCTGGACACAGTGCACCTATGGGAAGCGCCACGTCTATGCAATCATGAGATTGCAGACGTGGCGCTTCATTTGCGGGCGTTTAGCCCGCCTTGCGGCTCTTTCTGAAGCACCGAGTAGCTTTCCGCCCGTTCGTAGTATATATTACTATGGCCCGGGCGGTTTGATTGACATCTGAGTTGATGTCACTTCCTGTTTTCTCTCTTCAATTGCGCCCAGGAGAGAGGAATCAGGAAGTATGAGAGGATGGACCTCTCTACAGGAGACATTGCTGGAGAGGACAACACACTGCAAGGTAAGTAAGGGGGGGGTTTGATGTGAGGCTGCTGCAACTTGGTGGGACACATACTGCTGCAACTTGGTGGGACGCATGCTGCTGCAACTTGGTGGGACACATGCTGCTGCAATTTGGTGGGACACATGCTGCTGCAATTTGATGGTGACACATGCTGCAAATTGAAGGTGACACATGCAGCTGCAATTTGGTGGGACACATGCTGCTGCAATTTGGTAGTGACACATGCTGCTGCAATTTGGTGGGACACATGCTGCTGCAATTTGGTGGGACACATGCTGCTGCAATTTGATGGTGACACATGCTGCTGCAATTTAAAGGTGACACATGCTGCTGCAATTTGAAGGTGACACATGCTGCAATTTGAAGGTGACACATGCTGCTGCAATTTGGTGGTGACACATGCTGCTGCAATTTGGTGGTGACACATGCTGCTGCAATTTGGTGGTGACACATGCTGCTGCAATTTGGTGGTGACACATGCTGCTGCAATTTGATGGTGACACATGCTGCTGCAATTTGATGGGGACACATGCTGCTCCAATTTGGTGGTGACACATGCTGCTGCAATTTGATGGTGACACATGCTGCTGCAATTTGATGGGGACACATTCTGCTGCAATTTGGTGGTGACACATGCTGCTGCAATTTGGTGGTGACACATGCTGCTGCAATTGACGGTGACACATGCTGCTGCAATTGATGGTGACACAGGCTGCTGCAATTTGGTGGGACACAGGCTGCATTTGGTGGGACACAGGCTGCATGTAAGGAGGGACTCTGCTGGGGGCACCTGATGTAAGGACATACTCCGCTGGGGGCACCTGATGTAAAGACATACTCCGCTGGGGACACCTGATGGCATCTGGTGGCAGGCGACATGGCTAGTGACATGTTCAGGGTGAGTTGAATGATTTAATTTTATATTACAATGTTATAATAGAAATAATGCGCTTCAATGATCCTGAAACTATAACAACCATGGTGCCGGGATGATTGAAGTGCTGACACCAGGTGTTTGAAATATCTTTATCTGCTGATTATTAAACTTTCTAGAATACACATATTTCTATTATTATGTAGAATATGGGCCTGCTGTCCCTCCATCCCTCTCTCCCTCCGTCCCTCATTCATCTCAGACACTAACCACACCACCTTAGAGCCACGCCCACTATTTTGCTGAAACCACGCTCATTTTCACCAAGTGGGAGGGGTCAAAAAGGAAAGGCGGGGTCTGGTGCCCCCCAATCCTAAAACTTCACCAGCCGCCACTGGTAACAGGAGGTGGTCAGAGACTGTGGATGTGTCCGGTCTTACCTGGCCATGATGTGGAAAGGCGTATGCCACCGCCGAGACCGTGACAAGTGTCTTATATTTAAAAATTGCGCCCCCCTGCCGAAAATGGCCAGGCGCATATAGGCTTTCCCAAGTCCGGTGAGCTCCTAACTTCCTGAATGAGGTGACAACACGCTGCTTCTGCTGCACCGAAATCCCAAGCACTGTTGTCAGCCTTTCTTTGCGTGCTTATGCCATTCACAGACCAGATGTCGGCGGTATCATACCAACCCAGGGACCATTTTCATTGCATAGTGCGGGGGGGGGGGGGGGGCATTTTTACAGTAAATGCTGGGAACACCTATTTTTTTTTCTCCCTCCAGTTTCACGTTCAGCTCCCAGTGTTAGAATTCGGAGCCCTTCCTGCAGAATGCATTAGCGGTGGCGGAGGTCTGTGGTTAGCGCAGGAATTCCACACCTGAGGTTGTCGCGTCTGCGTTCAGCGGGAAATTTCTTCGCCCTCTTCTTACAGCCAGTCGGTAAAGGGATGCTGGAGTCGTTGGTGATTAATACTTTGTTCAAGCCAAATCCCACAGACACTCGATCAAGTGTGAACACAGCACACTGACACCAGATGACCCCCCCCCCCCAATCTCCTGTCCAGAGTCCGCTCACATTTAAAGGATAGGGCTGTTTTAGGGAACACCATGACTTGTGACCCCTTGCAAAATCTTTAGTTATAAAGCAAACCTATCCAGATGCCTGGAAGCAATCAGTGTCCCTACAGCCTGCGGCCAGCATGGTGTTCACTAGCAACACATGTAGTCATCCATGTTTGGACTGAGCCCAATATATGATGTGTGATGTCACATGAAGTCTGGGGAGACACCTCCCAAAAGGTTCCTGTGGCAATAAAAACTGTGCCGCTGACAGGGGTCAGTGCCAGGCCTAGGTCATCCTGTGCCAAGGGCAAAGATGCCAACTTGCGCCTCCCCCCAAGTCAATGTAAGTGCGATAGCCAGAGCTAACCCCTGTCCAAAGCTCACCTATGTACCTTTCTTCCACAGCTTATCTCTTCAATCACCCCGCTGCTCCACCTCATCAACAGCTAAGCTCTGCAGCCCACTTGAAGGCAGGTGGAGGCTGCAGTATAGGCAGATGGAGGCTGCAGTATATCCTCCAACCTGAAGGTGGCAGTGTACTGTTTCTTCAGGCTGGCAGGAAACCATTGAGGGCTAAGTGTCCCCTGCTTTGGGCTCCAAGCAACTATCTTGGGGAGGATGGCAATCCTATTGGGTCCCAAAACACTGCTGCTTTTAGGCAAGTGAAGGCTGCAGTATATCCTCCAACCTGAAGAGGGCACTGTGCTATTTCTTAATGCTGGTAGGAGTCTATTGAGGTCTAATTGTTCCCTGCTATGGGCTACAGGCAGCCATTGTAGCACCCTCCCGAACCTTCAAGGTCCTGGTGGTGACCCCCAGAGGCTGGAAGGGCCCACATTCCTCCTCAGGGTGCAGGTTCTTAGGCATGGTGGGTACTGTGCAAGGTAAAGAAAAAGGGTGCCAGTCACTTTTAAAAATGAACAAAAGAGATTTTATTTCTCTTAACAGGAACTGTGGAAGAGAAGGGTAGGGCACAGGACACCCTTAGGCAAATGCAATAGAAAATAAGCAGACTCCTCAGATAAAAACAGAACTAGGGAGACAGCGATACAGAAAAAGGGCCTTTAACCACTTTCAGACCGGACCAATTTGCTGGTCAAAGACCAGACCACTTTTTGCGATTCGGCACTGCGTCGCTTTAACTGACAATTGCGCGGTCGTGCGACGTGGCTCCCAAACAAAATTGACGTCCTTTTTTTCCCACAAATAGAGCTTTCTTTTGGTGGTATTTGATCACCCCTGCGGTTTTTATTTTTTGCGCTATAAACAAAAATAGAGCGACAATTTTGAAAAAAAACGCATTATTTTTTACTTTTTGTTATAATAAATATCCCCCAAAAATATATAAAAAAACATTTTTTTCCCTCAATTTAGGCCGATACGTATTCTTCTACATATTTTTGGTAAAAAAAATCGCAATAAGCGATTATTGATTGGTTTGCGCAAAAGTTATAGCGTTTACAAAATAGGGATAGTTTTATAGCATTTTTATTAATAATTTTTTATTATTATTTTTTTTACTATTAATGGCGGCGATCTGCGATTTTTATTGTGACTGCGACATTGTCAGGGACCCATCGGACATTTTTGACACATTTTTGGTACCATTGTCATTTATACAGTAATCACTGCTATATAAATGCAGTGATTCCTGTGTAAATGACACTGGCAGTGAAAGGGTTAACCAGTGGGTGGCAGTGTAGGGGTTAAGTGTTCCTAGGGGTGTGTTACTAACTGTGGGGGGGTTGGGCTTTCATTTAGTGTACACTGATCTCTGCTCCAATCACATGGAGCAGAGATCAGCGTCACTAGTTGCTAGGCAGAATGGAAAAATGTTGTTTATACAGCATTTCCTCCATTCGGCCGCTCCGTGAGACGATCGCGGGGATGCCCGCGGCGATCGAGTCCGCGGGTCCCGCGACCGGACTCACGGGGGTCCCGACCAGCGCGGGAGCGCGCCGCCGGCGGCGCGCTCCCGATGGCAGGGCGGCATCGAATACTGGACGTACATGTATGCCAATATGCCTGCCCGTGCCATTCTGTCGACGTACATCGTCGTGCGCTGGTCGGGAAGTGGTTAAGCTGAACGCAGCAACCCATATTTCTTAGCAACGGCTGTCTCCTATAGCAACAGGCTCAACACTCACAGCTACCCACTGTACTTCTTCAAGCTTAGCTCACAGCTACCTGCTGGATTCCTCAAGCTTTACTTACAGCTACCCGCTGTACTCCTTTAAGGTTTACTCACAGTTACCTGCTGTACTTCTTGGCTGAGTTCTTTCCTGAAGCTTTCCCAGCCACTGCATGGTCCCCAGCTGATGAAAAGTCTCCTATGGTAATCCTTAAAAAGTCCACCACTTTACACCTGCCTCTGGCAACAAGAGTGGTTGACCCTCTGGCAACTTCTTCTCCCTTGCCTCCTGGCAGTGGTCAGGCTCCTCTCAGGCTGAGCCCCTTGAGACATGGTTAGGCCTCAGGCTTCAGGCCTACACCTCTGCTGCTGCTCCAGGCCACAGCCCAGGTGGAAAGAACCCTGAACATCTGACCTCCTCCGAATAAATAGCCTCTCCCAGCAGCCTCAGTGGCCAAAGAAACTCCTGCAGATTGGCTGAGAGAGGTATACTCACTCATAACCCAAATTCACTGTAATTCATCACGCTAGTGCCAAAGGTAACAGTGCATCCAATTGACAAAAGGGAGAAACCACAGTTAAACCCAAGCTTAGGAGAAACCCATTTGATCAAAGACTACAAATTAGCCATTTGATCAAACAACTCAATTTACTAGCAGCCCTGTTTAGGACAAGGATGATACATTCTCCCCCTGCCAAGGAGACTACGTCCTCTGAGTCCGCACAAAAAAAAACATATGCTCTCAAAAAGTGGACAGGGAGGGGTAACAGGGAAGGATAAGCGTTGTAATAACAAATACGAGTGGCATTCCACACGATAACAGATAAATATGAAACTTTATTTACAATCACGTGTGGCATTCCATACGATAGCAAGTAGAAAATGCAATAAGCAATAACCTAATAGCCTATCTATCTATCTATCTAATATTTACATGATAACGTAACTGAGAATGAACATTACTGCGCAAGACTGATATTCTGTCTCTCCTCATCCAAAGAAGACGCAGGGTGTATAGAAACATTGGACTATGCGATGTTAACAATATGGCATTTAGCAACACACTATAGTATAATCTATTAGTATAGCAATATCTGTGCAGAATAAACCTTTATATACATACCTAGAGCATTGTCTACTCTCAGCTAGGGATGAGCCGAGCACCCCCCCCCCGGTTAGGTTTGCGCCAGAACTTTCGAACGGACCAAAAATTTGTGCGGACTCCAACGTTCAAAATAAAAAGTGCTAATTTTAATGGCTAATATGCAAGCTATTGTCCTAAAAAGGGTTTGGGGATACGGCTCCTGTCCCAGCGGACATGGGTCAATGCCTACATTTTTTTTAAAAACTGAAGTTTTTTTGGGAGTACTGATTTTAATGATGATTAAAGTGAAAAAAAAAAAGGGTAATGTTCCTTTAAATATCGTGCCTGGGGGGTGTCTATAGTATGCCTGTGACGTGGCCCGTGTTTAGAACAGTCTCTGCACAAAATTACATTTAACGGAAAAAAAGTCATTTAAAACTGCTTGCGGTTTTAATGTAATATCTGGTTCCGGCAATACGGATGAAAATCATTGAGAAAAATTGCATGGGTAGCCCCCCCTGCCCATTACCAGCCCCTTTGGGTCTTGTACGGATATTAAGGGGAACCCCGTACCCAAATTTAAAAAAGGAAAGGCGTGGGGCCCCCAGGCCCTATATACTCAGAACAGCAGTATACAAGCGGTGCAAACAAGACAGGGACTGTGTAGGTTTGTTGTGTTAAGTAGAATCTGTTTGTATCAAAAATTGTATTACATGCCCCTGTTAAACAGGGGCTGAAAAATTGGGCCTTAGGCACTAGTACTGGTGCTACGACACTGCAACCTCTCCCATATACTCTATTTGGAGTGCAGGATTGAGCCCTGCTGCAAAGCATTGCACTCTAATTACACGCGCCTGTTAAACAGGGGCTGAAAAATTGGGCTGGTGGCATCACCCAGAACCAAAAATGTTCTTCCAAGATATCAGAAGGATCATTGAGGAGGAAGAGGATAGTCAGTCAACATAACAGGACATTTACTTAGCATCAGCAAAGGCAGTCTTAAAGGGATGTGACATTTAAAAAAAAAATATTTGGTTACATCAGCTTCAGGTGCTTGGTAGCTGGTAGTGATCCAAGACTGATTCATTTTTATGAAGGTCAGTCGATCAACCAAGTCGGTGGACAGGCGCACCCTGTGATCGGTTACAAAGCCACCAGCAGTACTGAAGGTGCGTTCCGAAAGAACGCTGGACGCAGGACAGGCCAGTAGCTCAATTGCATACTGTGCAAGCTCTGGCCAGTGATCCATCCTCAAGACCCAGTAAGCCAGAGGATTTTCAGTGGGAAAGGTATCCAAGTCTGACCTTGCCTCAAGATATTCCTGCACCATGTAAATCAGACGCTGGCGATGGTTGCTGGAACTGATCATACCTTGGGGCTGCGGACTAAAAAATTGTCTGAACGCATCGGTCAGATGGCCACCTTCTCCACCGCTCCTTCTGTGACTGACCAAAGCCTCAGCAACACGTTGTCCAGGACCAGGAGTTTGTAACCTCCCAGTCTCTGGGAACGTGTTGCACAGACCTTTCTGCAAGGCCTCCCGGAGTCTCATCCTCTGCTCCCACTGCGATGGGAAGATAAGGTCCGCAACCTTACCCTTGTACCGTGGATCAAGGAGAGTGGCCAGCCAGTAATGGTCCCTCTCCTTGATCCGAAGAATACAAGGGTCCTTCCGCAGGCTTTGCAGGATCAGGGACGCTATGCAGCGTAGGTTAGCTGAGGCATTCGGTCCAGAGTCCTCTGGGCCACTAAGGACAACATGATCCGCAGCTACCTCCTCCCAGCCACGTACAAGTCCATGTGTTTCTTGGGACTGTAAATCATCCCTAAAAGACTGCTGCTGCTGATGCGGAGTGCCAGGCTCCACCTCCATGCTGACACAAGCCTCCTCCTCCTCATCCTCTTCCTGTGTGATGGGTGGGACTGCAGGAACACTGTCTGGATAAAGGGGGCCTTGAGAGGCAAGGAAGTCCTTCTCTTCCTTCCTCTGTTTTGCCTCAAGTGCCCTGTCCATTATTTCATTCAGCATATGCTCCAACAGGTGGACAAGAGGTACAGTGTCACTGATGCATGCACTGTCACTGCTCACCATCCTCGTCGCCTCCTCAAATGGTGACAGGACAGTGCATGCATCCCTGATCATGCCCCACTAGAGGGGTGAAAATAAACCAAGCTCCCCTGACCCTGTCATGGTGCCGTAGTCGCACAGGTACTCATTGATGGCCCTCTGCTGCATGTATAGCCGCTGCAGCATGGCCAACGTTGAGTTCCACCTGGTGGGCATGTCACATATAAGGCGGTTTTTGGGCAGGTTCAACTCCTTTTGGAGCTCAGCCAATGCAGGAAATGCACATAGACTTTCCTGGCCTGCTTCAGGACATCCTGTAAGCCGGGGGAACCTGCCCAAGAACAGCTGCACCACCAGGTTAAGGACGTGAGCCACACAGGGCACATGGGTCAGTTGTCCCTGTCGGAGGGCGGAGAGGAGGTTGGTGCTATTGTCGCAAACCACCATTCCTGGCTTAAGCTGGTATGGCGTCAACCACCTCTCAGTCTGCCCCTGCAGAGCTGACAAAATATCTGCCCCAGTGAGGCTCCTGTCCCCCAAACAAACTAGCGCAAGCACAACATGGCATCTTTTTGCCTGCGTACTTGCGTAGCCCCTTGAACGCCTACGGAGCACCGCTGGTTCCGAGGCCAGAGCACTGGAAGAGGCCATGGAGGAAGAAGAAGAGGAGGGGGTGGAGGAGAGAGGTGTGTCACAACCAGTAGTAGCATTTTGGAGGCCTGGTAGCGGAACAACCTCCAACACTACTGCACCTTGTCCTGCATCCTTTCCAGCTGCCAGAAGAGTGACCCAATGGGCCGTGATGAGATAGGTAACGTCCCTGTCCATGCCTGCTGGACCATGAGTCAGCGGTAATATGTACCTTACCGCTGACCGCCCTGTCCAGCGAGGCAAGGACATTGCCTTCCATATGCCGGTAGAGAGCCGTAATCGCCTTCCGTGAGAAAAAGTGGCGTTTGGGGACCTGCCACTGAGGAACCACACATTGCACAAACTCACGGAAGGGGGCCGAGTCTACCAACTAAAAAGGCAGCAGTTGAAGTGCTAGCAATTTAGCCAAGCTAGCATTCAACCGCTGGGCATGTGGATGGCTGGGAGCAGGGTTGTCTTTAAGGCAGGGCAAAAGGTGCAGCTGCCCTGGGCCCTGTCATTGTTGTGGGGCCCAAAGCAGCTGCCTCATATTTGCCAACTATCCCAGTTTACATTCTATTGTCCCTTGAGGTTTTAGTCCTGTTGTTGTGTACAGACGACTCACCTGCAGACCCTGTGTTTACATGTAAATAACCAGCATTCATATGTAAATAGCAGTGACATGCATATGTAAATAGCTGAGGCCAACGGCATTGATATGTAAATAAGGCAGCATTTATATGTATATCATGCCCCCTGCAGTGAGGAGATGATGTGCTGTAACCAATAGCATCCAGTGAGCAGTATTACTGTACAGTAATCTCTAGCAGCCAATCAACAAGCCGAAATCATGTGCTGTAACTTCTAGCAACTAATCAGTGAGCCTTAAGGAGTGCTGTAACCTCTAGCAACCAGTCAGTAAGCAGTAATGATATTCTGTAACCTCTGGCAACCAATCGCAATCGCTGCCTTATCTGATACAGTAAACAGATTTTAAGTCTAGCTGCTATTTATTGTATGTCTCAGAGAAGGTGGAGAGCGAAATTGCATGGGGGGAGGGGGGCCCTAAGTAAATTTTTGCCCAGGGCCCAATCAATATTAAAGACGGCCCTGGCTGGGAGTGAACTTCTTTCGATGGTCCAGCAGCTGGGGCAGGGACATTTGCCTGCTATAATCGGACGTGGGTGTACTGCTAGCAGAGTGCCCACAAGCACTTGGCTGTGACACACCTAATTCTACACCTTCATTGCTCTCAGTGCAGGTTTCAGAGAGGACTGAAGCTCTAGTGGGGTTAGAGATCCCAGCTGATGAGGAGTAAGGAGAGGTCCGCTTTGTTCTTTGGTGTGGGTCTTTGAGGTACGCTTGCCAACGAGCTGCATGGCAGGTCAACATATGTCTGGTCAAGCATGTGGTGCCCAAGCGGCTGATGTTTTGGCCATGCAAGACACGCATGAGACATATGTTGCAAATAGCAGCGGTGCAATCTGATGCACTGGTCTCAAAAAAGGCCCACACCAAAGAACTTTTGGAATAACGCGCAGAGGCAGCGCCCTGCACAGGAGGAGCTCTGCGGTGTGATTCAGTTGGTGTTCTGCCCCTAAGCTGGCCCCCGGAGGGCATCCTGCCTCGTTGGAGATGTGCCTCCTCCTCCTCTCTCCTATCAGGCACCCATGTGGAGTCAGTGACCTCATCATCCCCTCCCTCTTCATCACTGGAGCAAACCTGGCAGTATGCTGCAGCTGGTGGAACATGACTGCCAGATTGCTGTCCTTCTTGAGCATCCCCTCTCTCTGGGCTTATGCTACTGCCTTCCTCTAGCTGGGTATCATCATTAGAGCCTTCAAAACGCTGGGCATGCTCCTGGAGCATGTACCCAACACTGTGCTCAAAGAGTTCGGGGGACTCCTCAGGAGGACATGGTGGGTCTAGGGAAGGACTGACTTATGACATTGAGATGAGGGAAGAGGACTTGTTGGCAGCTGCTTTGCCAGTACCCTGAGCCTGGGTGAGAGAGGATGAGGAGGATATAGAGGGCTTGGCCATCCACTCTACCGAGTCTTCGTCATGATGCAGCTCAACACGTCCAGCTGCCAAAAATAAGGACAAGCGTGTCCCATGGCCACGTGCTGATGGCGATGCACTGCGTCCACGACCAGCACTGTTGTCTCTAGACACAGAGCCTGCTTGCCCTCTTTTATTGGCTCGTGACTGTCTCTGCCTCTCCTTGTTGGCCTTCCAGACATAGTAATGGCCTGCAGGGAGATGGGAAAACCAGCAATTGGGTAGTGTATATTGTGCTGGAGGCACACAACACCCACTAACTCCTGCAGATGCCTGTATGAGAGAACACCAGCAATAAAGGGTAGATACAGGTGTAAACTGTGCTGTGCTAGAAGCACACAACACCCACTAACTCCTGCAGATGCCTGTATTAGATAACACCAGCAATAAAGGGTAGATACAGGTGTATACTGTGCTGTGCTGGAGGCACACAACACCCACTAACTCCTTCAGATGCCTGTATTAAAGAACACCAGCAATAAAGGGTAGATACAGGTGTATACTGTGCTGTGCTGGAGGCACACAACACCCACTAACTCCTGCAGATGCCTGTATTAGAGAACACCAGCAATAAAGAGTAGATACAGGTGTATACTGTGCTGGAGGCACACAACACCCACTAACTCCTGCAGATGCCTGTATTAGAGAACACCAGCAATAAAGAGTAGATACAGGTGTATACTGTGCTGGAGGCACACAACACCCACTAACTACTGCAGATGTCTGTATGAGAGAACACCAGCAATAAAGGGTAGATACAGGTGTATACTGTGCTGGAGGCACACAACACCCACTAACTCCTGCAGATGCCTCTATGAGAGAACACCAGCAATAAAAGATAGATACAGGTGTATACTGTGCTGGAGGCACACAACACCCACTTTAACTCCTGCAGATGCCTGAGAAAAGAACACACTGTCCCTGCCTATCTAGCTCTTTCCCTGCACGCCGGAACACACTACACACCGTGCTGGTGGCCTTATATAGTGTGGGGCATGTACTAAACCCCCCTGAGCTATAATTGGCCACAGGCATCCGGCCTGTGGCCAATTATGGCTCTCTTCGCTGCCGGCGCTGAGATTGGTGGTCACAGTGCATGCTTGGCCAATCATGAGCGAGCAATGCACTGCGATGGCGCAGTGCATTGTGGGCCGTGAGCGCCACACGAATTTGGTGCGAAAGGCCCATAACATTCGGTATTCGCCGAACGTGCGAACAGCCAATGTTCGAGTCAAAAATACGTTCGAATCGAACACCAAGCTCATCCCTACTCTCAGCTGAGAGTGACAAGAAGGTGTGTGGAGTGAACACAGCAATATATCCTAGAGATTAAACCTCCATGTGACATTTTCATACTGCCCTGTCCTCTTCCTGCTGCTGAAGTTCGGGTACCGTGGGGGTTAACAGCTTTCTTATTGGAGGAGAGGACAGGAGGGGGGGGCGTCTCCTCGTCAGATTATCTTTAGTACAGCTGAGCTTGGAGACCCAAAGCTGTTACCCCCACAGATACAGAAGTTCAGCAACAGGAAGAGGACGGGGCATCCCTTCAGTGAAGATTTCTGCAGAATCCAGCACATCCTTCATTGGAGGTAAGTAATGGAACCGAAGCTGTGGAGAAAAAAAAGTTTCTTTAGCTAAACTTCAGCTTTAAACAAAGTTTTGGCTTTATTTTTGAGTTCTTCTTCTTTAAGGCACAGACCGCTCTTCTCTCCGAGGTCTCATTTCCATTCCTGGACGAGGATGAAGCCGGCTCCATGTGACTGATGTACACTCCGGCTTTTTCCTGTGTATATTTTTTTTCCTCTCTTATTTTTGACAGAACACAAGTCGCGCTTTGTACGGGTTGGTTATTTTGGACTTGTGAAGTGAACAGGCATGCCGTCAGCCGGTTGGGTTTGGCAGGTAACGCTCTACAAAACTCTCCTTCAGGGAAAGTAGGAGTGAATCTGAGGTCAGACCCCCCCCCCCCCCCACCCCAATTACCATTTCACTTGTACAAGAGCTTTTAAAGTGAACCTGTACTGAGATGCCTCCAATTTTAAAGCGGTTGTAGCGGCTCCTCTCCTCGACTGGAATGGCTTCCTCTGATTTCACCGCACACTGCGAGCTTCTCACAATGTGCATTATAATTTGCAGCAAGTCGTTACCCAGCATTAAGACTGCCCTGGGTAACGTTTCCATGCGTTCCCAAAACACACAAATGGGAACTGGGTGGTAGGGTTGTGTGGTGGGGGGTGAGCTCACTTGCTGGTTGATGCCTGTGGCGTGCCAGTGCCCATCAATTTTGACCACTAATCTCAGCTACCTGACACTGACCATTACACACACCACACCTACATACCTCACCTACCTGACCTACCTGACATACATACACTGATCTAACATAAACTGACCTACCTGACAAACTGATCATCAGTTCCCTGATTACAATATAGCGTGCAGTGGCAGAAATCAGTGCCCAACAGTGGCAGCAATCAGTGCCCACCACTGCCCACAAGTGCCACCAGTCAGTGCCCATTAATGATGCCAGTCAGTGATGGCTATCAGTGCCACCTATAAGTGCTGCCCATCAATGCCCATCAGTATCGCCCATCAGTGCAACCCATCAATGCCCATCAGTGCCGCCTATCAGTGCCCAGCAGTGTTGCCTAACAGTGCTCATCAGTGCCACATATCAGTGCCCATAAGTGCGGCATATTAGTGCCTCCTCATCAGTGCCACCTAGTCAGTGCCCATAAGTGCCGCCTCATCAGTGCCCATAAGTGGCGCCTCATCAATGCCCACCAGTTCAGCCTATCTATCAGTGCCCATGAGTGCCGCCTCATCAGCGCACATCAGTGAAGGAGAAAAATGACTTAGTTACAAAAGTTACTGACAGAAACTAAGTAAAAAAAAAAAGTTTTTTTCAAAATTTTTGGTCTTTTTTATTTTTTTTTTATTTTTAGTAAAAAATAAAAAAAACCCGGCTGTGATTAAATACCACCAAAAGGAAGATCTATTTGTGTGAAGAAAATAACAAATTTGTTTGGATACATTGTAGCATGACCGCGCAATTGTCATTCAAAGTGCGACAGCGCTGAAAGCTGAAACGTGGGCTGGGCAGGAAGGGGGATGTAAGTGCCCGGTAGGCAAGTGGTTAATGGGCATCCTCCGCCTGCAGCACCGCGGTATTCGCGCGCCCTGCCTTCTACAATAGGCGCATGCGTGAGCGCCGTATCCCGATATGCCCGCACTCAAGACGGGGGCGGGCTCACAGGGAGGAGCAAAGTAAGTTTTTAACCAGAAAAAGACTACTAAAACATACATGCATCACTCATACTGATTTATGTATATGTGTAGGTGCGACCATCACATGGGTGTTTAAAAACAAAAAAAAACCAGCTGGAACGCCACTTTAAAAATAACAGATAAATTTGTAATAAACATAAATAATAACAATAATAAAAAAAAAGCAAAAATAATAATAAAAATAATAAATAAAAATAATAAAAAAATAAATAAAAATAAAGTTTGCTGTATAAGCATAATGTCCTGTACACACAGTCGAAAATGCGCGATCGGACTGTGTTGTCGGAAATTTCCGATCGCGTGCGGGCTCCAGCGGACTTTTTCTGTCGGAATTTCCGACACACAAAGTTTGAGATCTTGTTCTAAAATTTTCCCGACAACAAAATCCCATCGTTTTAAATTCCCCATCGCATGCAGACAATTCCGACGCGCAACGTGCCGCGCATGCTCGGGATAAATTAAGAGACGAAAGCTCTTGGCTACTGGCCCTCTTTATAGTCCCGCCGTACACGTCGTACGTCACAGCGTTCAGAACGGACCGGATTTTCCCACAACTTTGTGCGACCACCGTTTGTGTATGCAAGATGAGTTTGGGCCAAAATCCGTCGGGGAGAAAAAAAATAAAAATCAGACGGATTTTGTTGTCGGAATGTCCGACCGTGTGTACGGGGCATAAGAGAACACAACCTATAAGACCCCTTTCACACCAGGGCGTTTTGCAGGCGCTATAGCGCCTGAAATGTGCCACAAATCCGGCGCGTAAAATGCAGATAAAAATAGCGCCGTTTTACCGCCCACGCTATGGGCGGTGTTGTGTGAAAGGGGTCTAAATACTAGCAAATTTATTACCAAAATTCCACACAACATGGCGCCGTTTGGATGGAGCTGACATAGAAATCTTCCACCCCCTCCCCTCCCCGGCACTAGGAAATGTTCCTTTTTTCTGTACGGCTTTGAAACGTCTTCCTAGCTGGCTCGGCTTGTTTTGCCGTGTGGTTTGCCGTTCTCCGGCTCGGCATCATTGCTGTTTATTTGTCTTGTAGGAGTCACATTCCTGAGGATGAAGATGTCCTCATATGGAGGCCACACTTCCACAATTGGAAGCCCACAAAGGGCCCCCGCAGCCCTCAGAGCCCAGGAAGGAGAACGTGTTCTGGGACAGGACGTTCGGTCCCCGCGGAAAGACAACGGGAATAATGCTGACGGGGGGGGGGGGAGCTCCACTGCAGGACAACACATTGATTACGTTCTATTTATTTACCTTTATTATATTCAGGATTTCAAAAATGATAATAAAACGTTTAGGCAGTGAGCTGGGGGTAAGGTTAAAGCGGGGCCCCGTATTACATTTATTTTTTTACGCACAGTACATTGCTAGGGCAACATGCACACTTATGTGGCAGTGCAAATGTAAAGTGAGACCTGGAGGGGAGAATGGACGGAGGGGCAGCATGACCAAGGGAGGAACAGGGTCAGGGAACGGTCAGCTAGGTCAGTGAGTCTGCTGGGGGTGTAGCCCTTGCCTGATTGGAGGCAGAGGTTAAAGGGGCGAGATTCAGATGGGAAAGTCTTTCACATTCCAAGGAGTCAGGATCAGTGGAAGCTTCCCACTCACCCACCCTGGTGTTAGGGGTTACCAAGGTGGGTAGCTAAGCGGTTGTATTTTTGTGTCTAAAGTTTTGATCGAGTTTATACAAAAAAAAAATGACAATAATAATAATAATAAAAAAAGAACAATATATAATAATAATTTACTAAATGGTGTATGTTTCTCATTTTGTCACAGCAGTTGGCGGGTCAAGGGGTCTTTGGGGGGGGGGTCAGTAATTACATGGTTACAACAGTGTGGGGCCCATCTAAGGTACGGCGCTTCCACTTGGTTAGCGGTGGTTCTCCGAGGAGCGAGGTCTCCTGGGGGAGGGGAATATGGCATCATGTGTGATGTCGGAACGTCTTCGAGCCGGTTGGGGCGCGGCTGAGGACAGGGGCGATTCCAGTTACAGTTGTGCCTTAAAGAGAAGAGCCAGCTTTAAAAAAAATTTTTTTTTGCAAACACTGTAGCTGCTAACTTTTAATAAGCAGACTTACCTGTCCAGGGTGCCCGCGATGTCGGCCGCCCGAGGCTGACCCATCCCTTGGCTCTCGGGTCTAATGTAGGGGGAGGCCCTCTGGGGATACTAATGTAAGGGGAGGTTCTCTGGGGACCCTGATGTAAGGGGGGCTCTCTAAGGACCCTGGTATAAGGAGGGGCTTTCTGGGGGCCCTGATGTAAGGGGGGGCTCTCTGGGGACCCTGATGTAAGGGGGGGCTCTCTAAGGACCCTGGTGTAAGGAGGGGCTTTCTGGGGGCCCTGATGTAAGGGGGGCTCTCTGGGGACCCTGATGTAGGGGGAGACTCTCTGAGGACACTGATTTAAGGGGGCTCTCTGGGGACCCTAATGCAGGGGGAGGCTCTCTGGGGACTCTGATTTAGGGGGAGGCTCTCTGGGGACTCTGATGTAAGGAGGGGCTCTCTGGGGACCCTGGTGTAAGGAGGGCTCATTCTGTTCTATATTGTTGTACTTATACTTTGACTGTTTTGTTTAAAGGAGGGAGGATTGAATTGGGAGCACTGAAGTGTCAGGTGTGGCAATGGCAAATGGATTACATAGCTCATGGCATCACGGGGCAGGTAGAGGGACCCTTAGCAGAATTTTGCTTAGGGCCCCAGGGAGATCAGGATTAGTGATGGCCGAACGGTTCGCCCGGAGGTCGTTTCGCGGCGAATTTCGGCTGTTCGCGGTCCGCCCGTTCGGCGGACTATTGGCGCTGTTCGCCCGGCGGACTTCCGTGTTTACTGTGTAAAAGAACTTTGACCTGATGACACATCCATCATGGGGTACAGGACAGCCAATTGAGACATTACAGCACATGGACACTTGGACATTCCCCCTAACTTATAAATACACCCGATCCGGCCGCCATTTTGCATTCTTTCTTCCGTCACTATAGAGAGAGGTTGCTGTGTGGAGTAGGGACAGATAAATCGCTAGCTATTTGGTACACAAAAGTTATTTTCAGGACTGGTATAGGTGTTAGGTGTATATAGGTTTGCTGTGCTACTGATTGTTGCAGCAGCCTGAGTGTCTTTTGTCAGTTTAGAGAAAGGGACAGGACGATGTGTGCTGTAGGGACAGTCAGTTTAGTCATTAGCTGTTACTATCAGGTCCACAAAAGTGCTATTCCAGTTATTGTTCCAGTAGCCTCTGTTTTGTCAGTTTATATAGGGACAGGCAGGAAGCAGTGTGTGAGGCAGTGAGGGTCAGTTTAATCAGTAGCTGTTACTATATTAGGTCCACAAAGGTTCTTTTCAGGACTGGTATCAGTGGTATGGTAATAGGCTTGTACACGTATAATATTCTTTCTTCCAAATATAGAAAGAATATTATACTACTTGACTGCTGCCCTTCTGCTGCAGTCTGCTAATCATTCACAACCTACTTGTTCCACAAAGGTCCTTATAAGGACTGGTAATAACCTGGTGTAGGGTGCTATAGTACATAGGGTTGAGTGAGGTACAGTCTGCTATTCTATAAGGACTGGTATAGGTCCACAATACATAGGGTTGAGGTGCACTACTGCTGACCGCTGCCCTATACTGCAGCAGTCCTTCATCGGTATAGGGACTGACGTACAGTCTGCTAATCAGTCACACACAACCTACTTGTTCCACAAAGGTCCTTATAAGGACTGGTAAAGTATAGGGTACTACAGAACATAGGGTTGAGTGAGGTACAGTCTGCTATTCTATAAGGACTGGTATAGGTCCACAATACATAGGGATGAGGTGCACTACTGCTGACCGCTGCCCTATACTGCAGCAGTCCTTCATCGGTATAGGGACTGAGAGTTTTGTCACAGGGTCATTTAAAAAATGACAGGCAGAGGAAGAGGCAGGCCCTTCCGTAGGGGTGGTAGGGGTAGGGCAGGAGCAACAGGAGCAACAGGCTGGGAAGTTGCAGAAGGTGCGTTCAATTCATTTAACCACTTCCCACCCGGCCAATGTATATATACGGCGGGTGGGAGCCGCCTGCTCCTGATAGGACGTTCAGGAACGTCATTCAGGAGCAGCGGGATCGCGCGCGCGCGCGCCCGCGCAGCGGCGCGATCCCGATGTGCTCGTGTCACCCGGACACGGCACATCTCAGATCGGCAGGAGGGCTCTGTGATTGGCCCTCCTGATCACATGACGGCCGTGTCCAATCACGGCCGTCATGTGATGTAAACAAACAGCCGGTTGCTAGGCAATCGGCTCTCCTCTCCTCACACGGAAGTCACCGCTGAGAAGAGGAGAGCAGAACGCTGCAGCCGGCTGATGATCAGTGAGTATGGGCTGCTTTTCACAGCTTTTTACTCACTGATCATCAGTGTAGTGTAAACACACAACACACCACACAGTGAAAACACAGTCCCCACATATGTCCCCAAAACACACATGTCCCCAAAACATACATGTCCCCAAATAATAAAAACACATGTCCCTAATAATAAAAACATGTCCCCCACATATGTCCCACTAAAATCACATGTCCCAATGATTATCTGCACACATATGTACGTGATCACCTGCACACATATGTACATGATCATTTGCGTACATATGTCCGTGATCACACAAACCAATTATTATACACTTAACGGAATTTTTTTTACCAAAAACATGTAGCAGAATACATTTTGGCTTAAATTTATGACAAAATTAGATTTTATTGGATTTCTTTTCAAATAGAAAAAAGAAAATATTGTTTTTTTCCCAAATTTCCGCTTTTTTTGCGCTTATATCGCAAAAAAAAAAAAACGGAGTCGTGAATAAATAACACCAAAATAAAGCTCTATTTGTGCGAACAAAATGATAACAATTTCATTTGGGTACAGTGTAGCATGACCGCGCAATTGTCACTGAAAGCGCTAGAGCGCTGAAAGCTGAAAATTGGGCTGGGAAGGAAGGGGGTGAAAGTGCCCTGTATTGAAGTGGTTAAAGGACGCACCGGACTTGGTTGAGTGGCTCACTCAGCCTTACTCTTCTTCATCATCATCCTCTCCATCTGCACCCTCTTCTTCACTCTCTGCTATGTGCACCCCCAAAGACACTACCACCAACAACACCAACACCACCACATACCTTCCGTTTGAGTCACAGGAATTATTTTCCGATCCATATCAAGAGGACATTTTTGATGCGCAGCCACTCTTGGTATTGGATCAGGAAGAGGAGGTAGCAACAACCGCTACTCGGCAGTCTGACGACAGTACCCAGATCAGCCCAAGGAGGAGGTTGGTCCCCGGTGTTGCTGCCTACTCCGAGATCTCTACTTATAGGGGTGGGGAAGGTGACGTTGATGATGACGTGTCTAGTGCTGTCACGTGGGTGCCCACAAGAGAGGAAGAGGAGGGGAGTTCAGAGGGAGATATGGACCAGCAGATAGGGAGGAGAAGCAGAAATAACTTACATTGCACAGGAGGGACAAAGCAGACTGCAAATGTATCAGGAGCGAGTCATCGACCATGTACGGTCACATCTGGCGCTCCCAGGACACCGGCACATGGCTCCGCAGTGTGGGCTTTTTTTAACGTGTCCGCTGCTGACAATAGCGTTGCCATCTGCAATCTTTGCAGTCAACGCATTCGTCGCGGTAAGCCCAACACTCACCTAGGGATGACCGCCTTAAGAAGGCATATGAGCAGCCATCACCGAGCCCAGTGGGAGTAACGGAACACACAAAGCCACACTCCAGGCTCTCACCGTCCAGCCTCATCTTCTACTTCTCCTTCTCCTCTCTCCTCACAATTGTCCTCCACTCCACCTTCCATCACGCCAAGCTCACGTTTTTCTGCAAAAAGGCAGGCTTCCGTGGGCCTAATGTTCGAGCGTAAAAAAATGATGACGCCGGATAACCCTCTTGCCCAACGGTTGACGGCTGGCTTGTCAGAACTCATAGCCCGCCAACTACTGCCATATAAACTGGTGGACTCGGAGGCCTTTTGCAAATTTGTGGCCATTGGAACACCACAATGGAAGGTCCCAGGAAGGAAGTATTTCTCACAGAAGGGCATCCCAGAGCTATATGGCCATGTTCAGCAGCAAGTGAATGTATCTCTGGCACACAGTGTCGGTGCCAAGATACATCTGACCACAGACACGTGGTCTAGCAAACACGGGCAGGGAAGGTATATCACTTTTACTGCCCACTGGGTGAACCTTCTGACGGCCGTGTAAGCATGTAACCCGTGGCACCCGTGTAAATTTGGTTTTACCGCCACGGATTACATGCAGGCCTGACTCTTCTTCTCCTCCTCCTCCTACTCCATCCTCCTCCCTCTCCTCCTCGGCTGACTCCTCCTTTTCCGCTGCTAGCGTCTCTTCCGCTGCGCCGCCCAAGCTCCCCAGAACCTATTCGACATGCCAGGTGAGACGTTGCCATGCCGTGCTGCGTCTGTTGTGCCTGGAAGCCAGGAGCCACACTGGCCCGGCACTCCTTTCAGCTTTGCGTTCACAGGCAGATCAGTGGCTAACACTGCTCAATTTGACAGTTGGTAAAGTGGTGTGTGACAACGGTGCCAATCTGCTTAGCGCATTGAAACAGGGCAAAATCACGCAGGTGCCATGCATGGCACACGTCTTAAACTTGGTCGTGCAGCGATTCGTTGTCAAATACCCTGGGGTCCAGGACATCTTGCGGCAGGCAAGGAAAATCTCGGCCCATTTCAGAAGATCTTACACGGCCATGGCTCGCCTTGCTGACATTCAGCGGCGACACAATCTGCAGGTCAGACGTCTTATTTGCGATTGACCGACGCGATGGAACTCAACCTTCTATATGCTTGATAGGCTGCTCCAGCAGAAACGTGCAGTTAACGTCTACCTGTATGAACTCTGCGGCAGAACTAGTTCTGGGGAGCTGGGGTTTTTTTCACCGTGCCAGTGGCTGCTCATGCGCGACGCATGCAGACTTCAGACCATTTGAGGAGATCACCAAACTGGTCAGTCGCAGCCATGGCGCCATCAGTGACATGGTACCTTATGCCTTCTTTATGGAGCGTGCATTGCGTTGTGTCATTGATCAAGCTGTGGAGGAGCAGGAGCGGGAAGATGTGGAAGTCGCAATGCTGGATGAATTCCCAGGGGGGGCTACTCTATCTGAGACAAGTCAAGAACAGGAGTCTGAAGAGGAGTCAGAGGAGGATGGTGCCGGGGCGGATGAGGAGGAGCAAGAAGAGCATGCTTTAAACCTTTCTGGGATCCCTGTTGTGCGTGGATGGGGAGAGGAGAATTAAGAGGACGACATTATCCTGGATGATGAGCAGGAGCCATGCCACCACACCGCTTCCAGTTTAGTGCAAATGGGGGCCTTCATGCTCCAGTGTTTTAATAGGGACCCCCGTATAAAAAGCATAAGGGTCAAGGACCAGTACTGGGTGGCAATGTACTTAGACCCCCGGTACAAACACAAAATGGCAGAAATGTTACCACCGTCACAGAGGGCTGTCAGAATGGAGCACTTCCAGGCCTTGCTTCGAGAAATGCTGCATTCTGCTTTTGCATGCGCTGGCAGAGGAGCAATTCCCACTCCCAGAGAAGGAGTTGCGGGTACCAATCCAACAGCGCCTGCAAGAAGAGGCCGGTTTGAAGATGTGTTGGTGACTTAGGATATGAGGTCATTCTTTCAGCCGACCCATCGACAGGTGTCATCCGGATCCAGCATCAGCATTTGCAATCGAACTGTTGGCTTGCCCCTCATCCAGTGTCCTGTCCGAAAAGACATTCAGCGCAGCAGGGGGGATCGTGACCGATAAGCGTACTCGCCTAGCTCACGACAGTGTTAACTACCTCACATTTCTAAAAATGAATGAGGCATGGATCTCGGAGGAATTCAACACATGTGACCAGTAGACCATGTATATGTCTATAAACAATTTTTTTAATCAAGCACAGAGACCTTCTTTCTTCATTTGGCTCACTTTCTTGTCCAAAAAAAGCACACCGTACTATATGCCTGTACCCTCCTCTTTGAAGAGGTTGAGCGGTGTCATATTTCTACTGGGGCTGCTTATTATGAGGGGCTCCCACCATCCCTGTGCTGTGCTGACATCCTCCTGGGGCTGTACCTCTGCTGTGCATATTATGAGGGGCTCCCACCATCCCTGTGCTGTGCTGACTTCCTCCTGGGGCTGCTTATTATGAGGGGCTCCCACCATCCCTGTGCTGTGCTGACTTCCTCCTGGAGCTGCTTATTATGAGGGGCTCCCACCATCCCTGTGCTATGCTGACATCCTCCTGGGGCTGCTTATTATGAGGGGCTCCCACCATCCCTGTGCTATGCTGACATCCTCCTGGGGCTGCTTATTATGAGAGGCTCCTACCATCCCTGTGCTATGCTCATTATGAGGGGCTCCCACCATCCCTGTGCTATGCTCATTATGAGGGGCTCCCACCATCCCTGTGCTGTGCTGACTTCCTCCTGGGGCTGCTTATTATGAGGGGCTCCCACCATCCCTGTGCTGTGCTGACTTCCTCCTGGGGCTGCTTATTATGAGGGGCTCCCACCATCCCTGTGCTATGCTGACATCCTCCTGAGGCTGCTTATTATGAGCGGCTCCCACCATCCCTGTGCTATGCTCATTATGAGGGGCTCCCACCATCCCTGTGCTATGCTGACTTCCTCCTGGGGCTGCTTACAGTGCAGGTGTCAGTGCTGTATATCACGGTGCTGATGTCAGTACTCTCTATCACGGTGCTGCTGTCAGTGCTGTATATCACGGTGCTGGTGTTAGTGCTTTATGTCACGCTGCTGATGTCAGTGCTCTCTATCACGGTGCTGTTGTCAGATGACTCTATCACGGTGCAGGTGTCATTGCTGTATGTCACGCTGCTGATGTCAGTGCTCTCTATCACTGTGCTGCTGTCAGTGCTGCATTTCACGGTGCTGGTGTTAGTGCTTTATGTCACGCTGCTGATGTCAGTGCTCTCTATCACGGTGCTGCTGTCAGTGCTGTATATCACGGTGCAGGTGTCATTGCTGTATGTCACGCTGCTGATGTCAGTGCTCTCTATCACGGTGCTGCTGTCAGTGCTGTATATCACGGTGCTGGTGTGAGTGCTTTATGTCACGCTGCTGATGTCAGTGCTCTCTATTACGGTGCTGGTGTCAGATGACTCTATCACGGTGCAGGTGTCATTGCTGTATGTCACGCTGCTGGTGATCATCTCCTGCACCCTCTTCTTTGCCTACCCTGGTCCCTGACCTTCCCTCTCCTCCATTGCCTTCATGCGCTCCACAGTCCTGAATTGTCACAACAATTTCCCATATAAAAAAAGAATGCTTGTAGTTGTCGATCCCAAATTCACCTCACACATGTGTTATGTCATTGGCCATGTGGTGGGACTATGTTTGCACAGCTATTAATTATTTTGTGGCTGCAAATTTGACCTGTAGATTTGCGAAGATCGCCTCCCATTGAAGTCAATAGGGCCCGCCGCAAACGTTCCGATTCGCAAACTATCGGCCGCGTTCACGGTCCGCGAAACGTCCCGTCGGAAGTTCGTCTATCACTAGTCAGGATAGGCACTGGTCACAGTACATGTTGGCATTCATGGTCCCCTCAATGATCTGTAGCCCCCCCAGTGCCGGCAGCACTCATGCAGCCCCAGACCAGGACACTCCCACCACCATGCTTGACTGTAGACAAGACACACTTGTCTTTGTCCTCCTCACCTGGTTGCCGCCACACACGCTTGTCACCATCTGAACCAAATAGGGCTGCAACTAACGATTATTTTCATAATCGATTAATCGGCTGATTATTTTTTCAATTAATCGATTATTCGGATAAAATCACCAAAAAAACGTAATGTTCAATTTTTTCGTTTATTTAAAAGTAATAATGAAAAAACTGAGTGTTACACTCAAGCTTCAGAATTAAAAAACGTTTAACATTAACAATACACAACTTTGCAGCAGTACAAAAACATTCTTAAAAGAGGTGAACTATCATTTTTTTTGCAACTAGAAGTAAAAAAAAAAAAAGTGCGGAGACGTGGTGTAATATTATGTATGTATTGTACAGTTTTATAAAAATAAGTGATTCTTCAATATTTCTATGAACTGTTATTCAACACCAATGATGGGGCACTATTCCTCCCGGGGACACCAATGATGGGGTGCTATTCCTCACACTGACACCAATGATGGGGCGCTATTCCTCCCACTGACACCAATGACGGGGCGCTATTCCTCCCACTGACACCAATGATGGGGCACTATTCCTCCCGGGGACACCAATGACGGGGCGCTATACCCCCCCCGGGACACCAATGACAGGGCGCTATTCCCCCCGGGGACACCAATGACGGGGCGCTATTCCCCCCACTGACACCAATGATGGGGCACTATTCCCCCCACTGACACCAATGATGGGGCGTTATTCCTCCCACATTGGGCTTTCAGGGGGGGGGGGAATAATAGAGCCACATTGGTGTTTCAGCCGGGGGCGGGGAATAATAGTGCCCCATTGGTGTTTCTGGGGGGGGGGGGATAGTGCCCCATCATTGGTGTTCCCGGGAGGCGCTACTCCTCCCAGGGACACCAATGATGGGGCACTATCCCCCCCCCAGAAACATCAATGGGGCACTGTTATCCCCCCCCCTGCAGAAACACCAATGTGGCTCTTTCCCCCCCTCTCCCTCCCAGCAAAGCAAATGATGATGGGGCACTGAAGGGTGTGTGTGTGTGTTTTTACTAGGTACAACCTTTAGCCGATAGCCGCTACCTTTTTTCACACTCTTTTGTGCAGCTCGGCTCAGTGTCCTCCTCACAGATTCTTGCCCTCACCTCTCTGTTCCCTCGAGGCAGCAGCGGGCGGGGTTGAGATCTGTGTGAATGATCATGTGACATCAGCGAGGAGGAGAGGCGCGCCGCGGACGTGCAGCGGCGAGTGCGTGCCTGGTCACAGAGAGCGGCGCCGAGGACACAGGATGGATGACATAGGAGGAGAGGATTTATTGAGTTTTTTTTCAACGAACAGACAGGCGGAAGGTGCGGACCAACTAATCGATAATGAAAATCATTGACAACAGACCACAGGTTCCAGTAATCCATGTCCTTAGTCTGCTTGTCTTCAGCAAACTGTTTGCGGGTTTTCTTGTGCATCAACTTTAGAAATGGCTTCCTTCTGGGATGACAGCCATGCAGACCAGTTTGATTCAGCGTGCAGTGTATGGTCTGAGCACTGACAGGCTGACCCCCCACTAGACATGTGCACTGACAAAAAATTCATTAATTTTCTTATTCGTTTCATTTGTTTTTTTGATTTTTTCGGAATTTCGGAAAATCAAAAATTCGGAAATTCGTAATTCGGGAATTTTCACATTTCAATTTTTCGGATTTCCGAGTTTTGGGATTTCCGAATTTAGAATTTTCGGATTTCCGATTTTTTGGAATTTCCGAATTTCGGATTTCCGAATTTTCGATTTTCCGAATTTTGGATTTTCGGAATTCCAAAAGTTCGGAACTCCGAATTTTCGGAATTCGGGAATTCAAAGATTTGAAAGTCCAAAAATTTTAGAATCTGAAAAAAAGAAAGAAAATCAGTTTAATTAATAACTATTAAATTAAAGAGTACGAATTTGTCCGAAGTTACGAATTATCTGAAATAACGAATGCCGCATCTAAACAAATGGAATGGAACAAATTAATAATAAATAATTAATAATAAATAATTAATAATAATAAAAAGGTTTTTATTATTAGACCGTTACGTTCCATTTGGTTAGATGCGGCATTCGTTATTTCAGATAATTGAATTCGTAACTTCGGATAAATTCGTACTCGTTATGTTCACTAACAGACAAATTTGAAAGGGAATTCCAATACCTATAATTTAATAGTTATTTAGAATTAAACAGATTTTCTTTCTTTTTTTCTGACTTTCGAATTTCCAAATTTCCGAAAATTCTGAATTCCGAAAATCTGAAATTCGGAAATTCAAAAAATTGGAAATCCGAAAATTGGAAATTTGGAAATTCGAAAATTTGAAAATCGGAAATTCGGAAATCCGAAAATTCAAAATTCAAAAATCCGAAAATTCGAAATTCGGAAATTTGTAATTTCACAAATTTTGAAATTTGGAGATTCGGAAATTTCGGGAATTTAATGAAAGATTCTGAAATAACAAATTTGTCAAAATTCATTAAAAATGAATTTGGAACTAAACGAATTGCACATGTCTACCCCCCACCCCTTCAACCTCTGCAGCAATGCTGGCAGCACTCATACGTCTATTTCCCAAAGACAACCTCTGGATATAACGCTGAGCACGTGACCTCAACTTCTTTGGTGGACAATGGAGAGGCCTGTTCTGAGTGGAAACTGTCCTGTTAAACCGCTGTATGGTCTTGGCCACCGTGCTGCAGCTCAGTTTTCAGGGTCTTGGCAATCTTCTTATAGCCTAGGACATCTTTATGTAGAGCAACAATTCTTTTTTTCAGATCCTCAGAGAGTTCTTTGCCATGAGGTGCCATGTTGCACTTCCAGTGACCAGTATGAGAGAGTGAGAGCGATAACACCAAATTTAACACAGATGGGTAGGGGATGGAACCAAGAGATTGTGCTCGGAGGTGGGTAGGGGGTGGAACCAAGAGATGGTGCTTGGTGGTGGGTAGGGGGTGGAACCAAGAGATGGTGCTCTGAGGTGGGTAGGGGATGGGACCAAGAGATGGTGCTCGGAGCTGGGTAGGGGGTGGTACAGGGAGGTGGGTAGGGGATGGGACCAAGAGATGGTGCTCGGAGGTGGGTAGGGGGAGGTACAGGGAGGTGGTTAGGGGGGGTACCAAGAGATGGTGCTCGGAGGTGGTGAGGGGGCGGTACAGGGAGGTAGGTAGAGGATGGGACCAAGAGATGGTGCTCGGAGGTGGTTAGGGGGTGGTACAGGGAGGTGGGTAGGGGGTGGGACCAAGAGATGGTGCTCGGAAGTGGGTAGGGGGTGTTACAGGGAGGTGGGTAGGGGGTGGAACCAAGAGATGGTGCTCGGAGGTGGTTAGGGGGCGGTACAAGGAGGTGGGTAGGGGATGGAACCAAGAGATGGTGCTCGGTGGTGGGTAGGGGGTGGAACCAAGAGATGGTGCTCAGAGATGGGTAGGGCGTGGTACAGGGAGGTGGGTAGGGCGTGGTACAGGGAGGTGGGTAGGGGATGGGACCAAGAGATGGTGCTCGGAGGTGGGTAGGGGGAGGTACAGGGAGGTGGGTAGGGGGTGGAACCAAGAGATGGTGTTCGGAGGTGGTGAGGGGGCGGTACAGGGAGGTGGGTAGGGGATGGAACCAAGAGATGGTGCTTGGTGGTGGGTAGGGGGTGGAACCAAGAGATGGTGCTCAGAGATGGGTAGGGGCTAGTACAGAGAGGTGGGTAGGGGATGGGACCAAGAGATGGTGCTCAGAGGTGGGTAGGGGGAGGTACAGGGAGGTGGGTAGGGGGTGGAACCAAGAGATGGTGCTCGGAGGTGGTGAGGGGGCAGTACAGGGAGGTGGGTAGGGGGTGGGACCAAGAGATGGTGCTCGGAGGTGGGTAGGGGGTGGTACAGGGAGGTGGGTAGGGGGTGGAACCAAGAGATGGTGCTCGGAGGTAGTTAGGGGCGGTACAGGGAGGTGGGTAGGGGATGGAACCAAGAGATGGTGCTCGGTGGTGGGTAGGGGGTGGAACCAAGAGATGGTGCTCAGAGGTGGGTAGGGCGTGGTACAGGGAGGTGGGTAGGGGATGGGATCAAGAGATGGTGCTCGGAGGTGGGTAGGGGGAGGTACAGGGAGGTGGGTAGGGGGTGGAACCAAGAGATGGTGTTCGGAGGTAGTTAGGGGGCGGTACAGGGAGGTGGGTAGGGGATGGAACCAAGAGATGGTGCTTGGTGGTGGGTAGGGGGTGGAACCAAGAGATGGTGCTCAGAGATGGGTAGGGGCTAGTACAGAGAGGTGGGTAGGGGATGGGACCAAGAGATGGTGCTCAGAGGTGGGTAGGGGGAGGTACAGGGAGGTGGGTAGGGGGTGGAACCAAGAGATGGTGCTCGGAGGTGGTGAGGGGGCAGTACAGGGAGGTGGGTAGGGGGTGGGACCAAGAGATGGTGCTCGGAGGTGGGTAGGGGGTGGTACAGGGAGGTGGGTAGGGGGTGGAACCAAGAGATGGTGCTCGGAGGTGGTTAGGGGGCGGTACAGGGAGGTGGGTAGGGGATGGAACCAAGAGATGGTGCTCAGAGGTGGGTAGGGAGTGGTACAGGGAGGTGGGTAGGCGGCGGTGGGTAGCCTTGCATTTCATCAACCAGCTTCCAATGAATGTAAATTGTAACATAAGAAGTAAATAAATACATACATAAAGAGTGCGGGAAATATATAATGATAAGTTTAATTTTCTCTAGTAAGACAAGTATATTCTAATAAAAAAAAGGTGCAAATAAAAAGTACACTACAAATTTAATTTAAGTCATTTATCAAATTTTTTTTTTCGACCAATGAGGACACACCAAAGCATCGCTCCCAAAAACATTTCTGGCAGTCGGCTGTGACTTCTATATACAGGCCTGCACGAGGAACCCAAATCTCATCCCGGGATTAATTACAGGTTTTATTTTTATTCATTTTTATTTATTTTTAGTACAATACCATCCTCTACATTTTAATTGTATATTAAGAAATACATGGTACAAAAATATACAGGTTATTAACAAAATTATTTTCTTCCCTTCTTGAATAATACTGCCATGGATTCTATTATTTTCATTAAAGCCAAAAAAAAAAAAAAAAAAAAAAGTGCATGATATTTATTATTCCGTCAGCGTAGATTAAAGCTATGATCTGTGATTGGCCGCACGGTCACCTGTTCACATGGATCGGTCGTTAAAATTGGATATTTCAGCAGTCACGCCATTTGTAAATGTAAGCTGATTTGCCACTAATCCGGTAAACCGAATTCTAATTATAGAAAGGCCTAATAATGTAATATATTGCAACTTTCCAGTCCCTGGAAATGGCGGCTGCATTTTTTTTTTTTCTTCATGCTTTTTTCCATTTTTTTTCTCCTGGGTGATCCTGCCAGGAACACACTTCCTGCTCTAGGATGACAATATTAACTGAATTGTATTTATGGAGGAGCTGCGTTGTCACTCTAGGACAAGAAGTGTGTTAGGACTACAGAACACCTCCTGCTCTCCTTATTCCCCATAACATGGGGGGGGGGCATGGTTGTGTAGTCCTCAGAGATAGCTGGACACAGTGTAATTGATAAAAATCAGCACCGGAAGTGCTCATTAGATTTCTGGCAGGAAAAACAAGCAGACTGTGACCATATTTCATGTTACAACCTAAACTTGGGTGTAACATGAAACATGGGAGGAAACACAGGCTGAACCTTTAATGGCACCTCTATACTTACCAGACCCAAAGAGGAATTCATTGTTAGGGTTTACATACACTTTAATAAAATGTGTCCCTGTTGGAATTTCTCCCTTACTTCCTGTGCCGGTGACACCCTGGGAACAGTTTTGAACTGGAAAATAAGCATAAATCTTTCCTATGGGTACAGACACCAGACGGAGAACCCTTCACAATCTTTCCCTTTGCTATATTTCTATCAAATATGTTGGAAAAAAAATGGAATTTTTGTTTTTCCTGAGCTTCTTTTTGAATCATGGAATGCATATGGTATCAGATACAGAAATTTATCATCACATTCTACAATCCTTCCAACCGAGGAGTAACCAAACCTGGACAGTTCTCTATCATATCAATGAAAACATTCTCTCTTATCAACCCTCGTACTCCCCTTATCTCCATTTAGAATTCCATCACACCAGATCCATTACCAAAAAAATCCAATGCCGTGGCTGTTCGGGCGTAACAATGCACCAAGCACACCGGGGGGACCAGGTGGTCTGAACATTTCACTGGGTACAAACATTGTTTTTTGATTTATTGCCTACTTGAGGTTCTTCTAACTCCTTTCATCTGGCCAGTAGTAGTGCAAAACGTTCTACTACTTAAAACTGACCCTTCCCTTTATCATGTGTCTTCATCTAAAAGTGACCCTACCCTTTATCATGCGTCTTCATCTAAAGTTGACCCTTTCCTTTATCATGAGTCTTCATCTAAAGTTGGCCCTTTCCTTTATCATAAGTCTTCATCTAAAGTTGGCCCTTTCCTATATCATGTGTCTTCAACTAAAAGTGACCCTACCCTTTATCATGTGTCTTCATCTAAAGTTGACCCTTCCCTTTATCATGTGTCTTCATCTAAAGTTGACCCTTCCCTTTATCATGCGTCTTCATCTAAAGTTGACCATTTCCTTTATCATTTGTCTTCATCTAAAGTTGACCCTTCCCTTTATCATGAGTCTTCATCTAAAAGTGACCCTACCCTTTATCATATGTCTTCATCTAAAGTTAACCCTTTTCTTTATCATGTGTCATACAAAAGTGACCCTACCCTTTATCATGTGTCTTCATCTAAAGTTAAGCCTTGCATTTATCATGCATCGTCATCTAATGTTGACCCAACCCCTTATCATGAGTCTTCATCTAAAGTTGACCCTTCCCTTTATCATGTGTCTTCATCTAAAGATGACCCTTCCATTTATCATGTTTCTTCATCTAAAGTTGACCCTTCCCTTTACCATGAATCTTCATCTAAAGTTGACCCTTCCATTTATCATGTGTCCTCATCTAAAAGTGACCCTCCCATATATCATGCGTCTTCATCTAAAGTTGACCATTCCATATATCATGTGTCTTCATCTAAAGATGACCCTTCCATTTATCATGTTTCTTCATCTAAAGTTGACCCTTCCCTTTACCATGAATCTTCATCTAAAGTTGACCCTTCCATTTATCATGTGTCCTCATCTAAAAGTGACCCTCCCATATATCATGTGTCTTCATCTAAAGTTGACCCTTCCATATATCATGTGTCTTCATCTAAAGATGACCCTTCCATTTATCATGTTTCTTCATCTAAAGTTGACCCTTCCCTTTACCATGAATCTTCCTCTAAAGTTGACCCTTCCATTTATCATGTGTCCTCATCTAAAAGTGACCCTCCCATATATCATGTGTCTTCATCTAAAGTTGACCCTTCCATATATCATGTGTCTTCATCTAAAGTTGGCCCTTCCATATATCATGTATCTTCATCTAAAGTTGACCCAACCCCTTATCATGTGTCTTCAACTAAAGTTGACCCTTCCCTTTACCATGAGTCTTCCTCTAAAGTTGACCCTTCCCTGTATCGTGTCTCTTCATCTAAAGTTGACCCTTCTACTTATTGTGTGTCTTAATTTGGTTGTTTTTTACAATTTATAGAAGAATTACAGAAATGCTACTTTTAGGGGAATCGCCCAATTGGGGCCATGGTACTCACAGTTTAGGGACAGGACAAGGGGGGCGGGGGGCAGAAACCTCAGGCCCCAGACAAGTGGTGGTTAATTGGTGGATCACAGCCTCCATTCTACCAGGCCATGGCTTTCTGGCTGCTCTGATAGCTACTGCAGTCACACCATGCTCCAACACACCTACCCTCTGTCCCCTCACTCCAACCACCCACAGCCAACCTGAAAAACATATTACCCCTGAGCAACCTCCCACCACAGGGTATTAGGAAACAAGTAAATGGCCATGCATTTTGACCCTTGCCTTTATCATGTGTTTTCATCTAAAGCTGACCCTTCCTTTTATTGTGTCTCTTTTTTTTGGGGCTGTTTTTGCCATTTATAGAAATGCAACTTTTCTGTCAAATGTAAAAAGGAAAATTTAGACATTGTAACAAGTAGAGATATCTGGTGTCCAACGTGTGGGCCCCTTGAGAACCTGCACACAAACGCTGGGCAAGATATTCATCCCAGTCCTTGGGATACTGCCACTCCCATTCAGGGTCCACATTTAACATGGCCAACTTCCGGGTGGTCCAGTTCACGCCCAGTTTCTGGGCAGCCTCATACTTAATTATGAGGAATTGCCCAGTTGCGGCCTTGGTCCTCACAGTTCAGGGCCAGGACATAGTTACACAGTAAGGTTGAATAAAGACACCAGTCCATCCAGTTCAACCTGAGTGAGTGTCTACAATTGTCCCTATCCCTGTACATTGCACACTCACATCGGTCCCTGCCCTCAAGGAGCCCACAATCCAAGGTCCCCATTCATATACTAGGGCCAATTTTGGACAGAAGCCAATTAGCCTACCTGCATGTCTTTGGAGTGTGGGAGGAAACCAGAGTACCTGGAGGAAACCCGCGCAGGCACAGGAAGAACATGCAAACTCCAGGCAGGTAGTGTCGTGGTTGGCGAGAGTGCTAACCACTACACCACTGTGCCGTCCATGGGGGGGGGTCAGGCACAGCATCCTCAAGATGCAGGGTAGGGGCACATGGCAAACATGCATGTGCAACATCCATGGCAACTATGGACCTACGTGACTAAGGGATGGGTTGGGCGAAACGCATTGAGAGAGTGGCCTGGATGGATTTGGGCTGAAGCAGCGGTTTGAAATTTAGGCTTTACTGGTGTGCAACGTTTTGGCTTTTTCTAACTCCTATAGCATATTTGTAGCCTTTGACCATATCCTGAGACCTATCTGCAGTCTCCGACAGCTTTACATTCACTGAATATTATTTGGGGCCCCTTGGTGGTGTCGGGGGGGGGGGTCCGCACTTGAGGGCCCCTATCTGAAGAAGGTTGACCACCACCTTTATAGATAATTCTTTAAAGTGGATATTTGGAAGTTCCTCTATAGAGCAGCCTATGAAATGATTGCGTTCACCATGCTTAGGGGATTAGGTTTACATTAAAAGTTCTGTAGGGGGTGCATTGCCCATGCTGAAGCACATAAGCTGGAAAATCCAATTCTGAGCCCATACCAAGTCTATAGACAATAGACATCACATCTGACTAATTTCCTAAAGAATACCACATCAATGTAATTCTGTCTCGCATACACACACAGGAACCAACATCCCAATCTCCTAATAAGAAACATTATCTAGAGTAAATCCACTATCAGGTGCAAACTGACCACTGGGCCACTCGGGCACTGCCCGAGGGCCCCGAGCCACTAGGGGGCCCCATCAGGGTTGCAAGCCTCAGTAAAACCAGGGACAGTATGTACAAATCTGTGTTTTTTTTTACATCAGTCTCTGAAATGTCCCTTACCGACATCCTTTTGGTCTAAAAATCCCAAGATTATAGCTGCCCCACCCCTCCAGTACCTTCTCAGCCAATAGAAACATGTCTGTGTATACTGTGTGTGTGTGTGTGTGTGTGTGTGTTTGTGTGTGTACTGTGTGGCCCCATAAACTCGGATTGCCTGGAGGCCCCATAATCTCCTATTGCCCGGGGGCCCCATGAGTTGTCAGTCCACCATATATGCAGACAGGAAGCCAACAACCTAATCTCCTAAAGAATCAGACATATTTCATTCTCTGCCACATACACGCAGGAGGAACTAACAACCTAATCTCCTAATGAGTAACACACTATAATTATTCCATATATGTAGATGGGAAACCAACAACTTAATCTCCCAAAGGATTACACATATGGAATCCTCTGCCACATTCACACACTAAGAACCAACCTAACCTCCTCAAGAGCAACACAATACACATCTACCATGTATTCACATGGGATACTGACAACCTAATCTCCTAATAAATTGCACATATGGAATTCTCTCGCATACACACACAGGAAGGCAAACTCACATACTTAGCTCTATCTCTACTTACAAGAAGACAAGCGTACAATAATTCCCAAACCTACCAGACTTTTCTTAAACGATTATTGTACGGCGACAAATAAAATCCGACTAAGCAAAACAGGCTGTTGCACTTTTACAAGGCAAATTTCACCAGAACTTGGGGAATGAGGTGAAGTTTCACGATTGGCTGATGGAAATCAGCAGAACTTCACCACATCCGTTAAGCTATGGGGCGAATTCACTTGAAAAGTGTAACTTCCAAAGTGCAACAGCCTATTTGTCTTTAGAAAATCAACCCCTATGCGTGTCATGGACATGAAGAGGTGTCAACTGGACAGGAAGTAAAGAGAAATCTCCTAAGAAGGGTTCACTTACGAGAATAAATAATAGAGGTTCTATCACTTCCCCGTCATCAATATGATAGAACATTTGGCTGGAGGTGGCCTTAACGTGTATGTAAATCCAAGAACAAAAAAAATATATATTTTTTTCTCCAAAAACACCTTCTGGCTGCCATTTCGGTCGTTTCGGTTGGTCTGGACTTCAATTTTAATGGTTTACTTGCTCAAAACTAGGAAATTCTTCAAACTGAAGATGGCAGATGCCTTCAACTCTATGGTTCTTTCCTTTGAAAGCTGCCCAGAATTGCCAAGTCTATGACCAGTGGAACGGCCATTGCTCCATTTTGGTGAACCTGCTTGATAGGGTTTGGTATTTTTGCCATTTGCATCATTCATGGATTTCAGGTACATGTAATGTAAAGTGAACGGGGCGGAACTATAATTATTTTCATGAACATTCAGGAGAATGCTGGTTTGTTGGGACATGGCACTGGAAACTAGACATGTGCAAAAGGAAAAAAATTGTTTAGTTTTAATTTGTTAATTCATTAATTTCGTTTAGTTATATTCGTTAACTTCCTTAAATTCATTTTCGGATTTTGTTTAGTTTTCTACCAAATTCGAAAAATCGGCCACATTCGAAAATATTTCAACCAAATTCGAAAATATTTCTACCGGATTGGAAATGATTTCAACATGATTCGACATTATTTCAACCACATTCGAAAATATTTTGTGACCTGAGTTTAGGGCCATGTATCTTGGGGTCACTTGGTGCTAGAAACTCCAAATTTGGATATGTTGTAGTGTTAGTACTATTGTGTTTGCATACCAAATTTGGGGTGTCTAGCTATAAGTGACCCCGAGATATGTTACCCCAAAATCGGGTCGCAAAATGTTATTCTCTGCTCTAATAACTAATAACATTTTGTGACCTGATTTTGGGGCCACATATCTCGGGGTGACTTATAGCTAGAAACCCCAAATTTGGTATGCAAACACAATAATACCAGCACTACAACATATCCAAATTTGAAGTGTCTAGCACCAAGTGACCCGAGATACATGGCCCTAAAGTTGGGTCACAAAATATTTTCGAATGTGGTTGAAATAATTTCAAATCATGTTGAAATAATTTCAAATCATGTCGAATTCATTCATTATATTTCTTTCGTATTCGTTGTAATTTGTTATTTTTTTATTCGGACATTCGGATGCATCCGAATGTCCGAAAGATGCAAAATTCGGCCTAATTTCGATTCGTTACGAAACGAATTGCACAAGCCTACTGGAAACATCATGCTGCTGATATTACTAGTGCCAGGTAAATTTATAGGGACCCTTCAAGGATCTTTTCCTTCTTTTCATCTAAGTTGTTTCCTAAAAAAAAAAAAAAAAAAGAAGCATGTTGTTCCTCAATGTTCCCAAAAACAGAGAATTCCACTTTGTTACTTTGTGGCTGAATGTGTCACTTGGGTAGACAACATAGGAGATCTTTAAGAAGCTGCAAGACAAAGCTATCAAAAATAATCTATTCTTAAAGGATCAGTCAATGTTTCTTCAGAACCTTCGTTCTTCATTTGTGTGCTTCAGATTTTATTTGGTTGGAAGGAATTTTGATCCCTGCAGAATACCCTTCTTGGGTTTTTGGACCCATCAAGGAAATAGTAACCATCTCATACTTTACAATACAGAGAAGGCGTGTGATGGGTGGTGGGGTCCATACAATCAGCTGACACAGTCTGTAAACATTTAGGCAATTACTAGACATGATTAGCCAATAAAAAAAATAAAGGATTAGCCTACCCGATACTAAAACTTTGGCTGAATGGCTGGAAAAAAAACATTGACTTATATGTCCAAGGATTCCAAGATCTTCACAGATCTCCAAAGTACATTAGGGTACCCCATTAGAGTCCTCTTTACATCATAGTCCCCATCAAAGTCAGCCCTTACATTATACTCCCCCCCTTACATCAAGTCTCCATCAGAGTCCCCTTACATTAGAAACAAAACCAAAGAAATTTCCAGCTCAGCTTACCGACCAGCCTGCTAACCAACCCAATTGTCCTGTCCTGTTGGTTAGCAGGCTGGTCAGTAAGTGGAGCCAGGAATTTCTTTGGTTTTGTTTCGCATGCATTGCCCTTCCATCTGCCCCTTGCTGCAAAGGCCAGTTATAGGTGAGGGCGGTGGGCATCTATTTGTCCCATACATTAGAGCCCCTCCTTACATTAGGGTCCCCATCAGAGCCCCATCAGGGTCACCATTACATTCCACCTTACGGCAGCGTCCCCCCTTTACTTCAGAGTCCCTATAATGTCTGGATAGACGAGTGCCATCCTCCTATGAATTGTGGGGCAAGCACATTGGTTGGTAGGAACAATGATGGTTCAATGACATTGGAGGGAAGGGGGGGGGGAGTTGGGAAGAAATGGAGACCAAATGCTGACATGTGTGAGCGGCCACTGACCCTAGCTGTGGGCCAGAGTTTGGAGACCCCTAACTGACATTGAAGCTTGTATAGCTTGACCTGGTTGACCGCTGTCTGTTGTTCACCATGGCTATGCTTCTGGCATGAACAGAGGGCTGTGGGGTGGGGGGGACTTGGGTAGAAACAGAGACCATAGGCTGATCTAAAGACCTGTTTGAACGGCCACTGACCCTAGCTGTGGGCAAGAAAAAAATAATCTGTCAACCATATTTGGCCTGAGGGCCGCAGCTTGGAGACCCCAAACCGAGATGTTAGATATCGGCTTTTGTAGCTTGACCTGGTTGACCCAGATGCTTTTTCTGCCAGCTTTTTTACCACGGGTGTGTTTTTGGCATTACTTTTTATATCTGACCGGGCGATCACAGTCAGCAAGTATTATAACCTTCTAGGTGAACCCAAAATATACAAAAAACATTTGTCTTTAGTATGGCTTAATACATTGCAAGTCTCTTTAACATTTAGACTAGATTACACAGTGTTATTATTACAACATCCTCTCCTTTACCTGCTTCTATAGCTTCATATGTTCCTCTTACTATTAAACAATTCTCAGAAAGAAACGTACATCAACAATGAAATCATTTTCTCCTATTTATATATTATTGCCACAGAAAGTACCATTTTTTTTCCCTTATTCCCCAGAAGAGACCCGCATTGAGCTAGTTCATCATGAATTATTTGGAATTTGGAACCTCGTGGGAAACAGAGTTTGTTTAACCAAAAGGTTGCAGGAGCCATACTTTGGATAACACTAGACAAGGAACGGGTTGATTTGGAAGAGTTATACGACTTGTATTTTGATAAGCCAAGACCTAGCTGTCCCACTAGATCTGGTTTCCCAATGGGCCATAACTACTGTAGTCCGCAGGGTCACTGTCAGCCTTGGAACTGGAGGTGAATTTGGCGGCTACCATAGAAACTGTTTTCCAAGCCAGGTAACCAATACCACCGAACTTCCCATACATGAGGAGATTTCATTGTAGACCTTTCAGATGGTGCACATGTCCTTCAAGATCCCTGCATTCCATCCAATGAGTCGTCACCATCCACCGCTGAGTACGAAAACCGTTCCATCCAAGCAAATCAACCTCTCATTTCTTAGACTCTATGATCATCCAATTTCCTCCCTTCTCTGAGAAGATAAAAATAAAGTATCCCGATGTGCTTCTAATAGAGATAAAATATTTTTTTGGCACTCCCACGTACTTTCCACACATCTCAAAAGTGCTGGCTGTGAGGCAGGGTCAGGAACCTCATGACGGTAGGATTTTTTTTTTTGAGCCAGCTCGAAATGTTAGCAAGTTGGACTCTGTGTAACAACATCTTTAAAGCCAATACTAACCATGGCAATAGATGAGAGGCCAAAAAAAAGTGCATGACTCGTTGCAAACACACAGTGGTTTTTCAGAATATGGAATCCTGGAATCACAAAGCGCGTGTCCCATACAAGACTTAAAGAAAGTACCCTACTTGTATTATTCCCAGAAAAGGATGCTGAAATTCCATCTACAAAAAAAAAAAAGAAGCCAGTTTAAAAAAAAAAAAATGTGCAACTTTTTATTTAGTACCACGAGCCCAGCGTCATGTGGCACAAAGCTTTTCCAAAACATCCTTAGACTGCAAAATGGGCCTGCCATCTTTCAAACTTTGGGAGCTTCCATTTCATCTTTAAAGTAAAAACATTTGTGTCTCAGGCCAAAAAAAAAAAAAGTTCCAAAAAAAAAACACCATTATTTTTGAAACGTTGGACAGTGCAAAAAAAAAAAAATATTGGCACTTTTAAAGTGTGATAATGAGGTTTGACCCGTCTTCATCCACCGATGTGGGCCTTTTCCAAATACTTGAAGACGTGAGGCCCTTAACCAAGACATGAAATTTATCCACTGAGGCACTTCAAGATAGCTTGACGTTCCAAGCCATGGTGGGAATGATCTCAGCCACGAAAAAAAAAAAAAGAGGTAAAAAGCGTTTTCTTCCACGAGGAAAACTCCAACTTTTTCCCGTGACCTCGAATCATCATCCAAAACCGTTCTGTAACATTTTTATTTATTTATTTTTTTTAACGTCTGTCTCTTCCTCTTTTAACGCGGCCTCCTAATAATTTAGTTTGGTAACCGCTCTCTCTCTGCTCGTGTCCAGAATTTGGTTTCCGGAGCGTTTGCGGTTCCTCTTGAGCTTGGACAAGTCTTTATCGAACACTTCTCCAGATCGTAACGCCGACACCAGGTCGTCAAACTCGCCTCCTTCCTCGGATATGCTACCGGCTTGGGACTTCTTCAGCCGCCTCTCTTTCTCGCGCTGTTCTTTAAGCTGTAAAAAAAAAAAAAAAAGGGGAGGGGGGGGGTTTAGAGCCGTCACAATGTATCGTCTCGAACAATAAATCGTGTTATCTGAGTAATCACTCCCTTGTAAACTCCTCAATCTGCCCGCCTTGTCTTTAAGATAGCAGGAACGTTTTAAGCTTTTAATGGCCATAAATCATCAAGGACTTAGTGGGCAGAAAGTGAAGTTTCCAAGCCTGTTGAGGGCAGATATTAAAAATGATTTATCACCTTTTTTTTTTTGCTGGTCCTGGATTACAAACGTTGCAGCCATGAATCAAACTTTACAAGGAAAACAGACCAACTGCATTTATTTCACAAACATAGATATATAAGGTCCCTCAGAGGTTAGGAAAAAAAAAAAATGGTTGACTACTTCAAGCTTGGGTCTAGGTCTGTGCTTCTCAGCCAGGTTTTCTAGCCTACGACAGATGTGTTTATTTCCATTGTCCAGGAATAGGACATACAACTATAGAGAAACTGGCAGATGTCAAATGTGGTGAACAGCGTGGGAGCAATATAACAGGAGGTGAGTGGAGACCAAAGAAGGAGAATGATCAGCAAAACCAGAGGATCAGCAGAGCTGGGGGCTACTACTGAATGGAGGATGAGCAGAGCTGGGGGTTACTACTGAGTGGGGGATCAGCAGAGCTAGGGGTTACTACTGAGTGGGGGATCAGCAGAGATGGAGGTTACTACCGAGTGGGGGATGAGCAAAGCTGGGGTTACCACTGAGTGGGGGATCAGCAGAGATGGAGGTTACTACTGAGTGGGGGATGAGCAGAGCTGGGGGTTACTACTGAGTGGAGGATCAGCAGAGCTGGGGGTTACTACTGAGTGGAGGATCAGCAGAGCTGGGGGTTACTACTGAGTGGAGGATAAGCAGAGCTGGGGGTTACTACTGAGTGGAGGATCAGCAGAGCTGGGGGTTACTACTGAGTGGAGGATCAGCAGAGCTGGGGGTTACTACTGAGTGGAGGATCAGCAGAGCTGGGGGTAACTGCTGAGTGGAGGATGAGCAGAGCTGGGGTTACTACTGAGCAGGGGATCTGCTGACCGTGTATACTAGTAAGATGAGGATCTGCTGAACACAGGTACTAATAAGCTGGGGATCTGCTGAACAGGGGTACTAATAAGCTGGGGATCTGCTGAACAGGGGTACTAATAAGCTGGGGATCTGCTGAATGAGGGTACTAATATGCTGGGAATCTGCTGAACAGGGGTACTAATGAGCTTGGGATCTGCTGAGTGGGGGTACTGCTGAGCTCCTTTAAAAGTAGAAAATCAACACACACACAGCATTTGCCAAGCTTAATTAAAACTTCAAAAAAGCTTCACCAAAGCATTAAAAAACACATCAAAAAAGCACATTGAAGCAGTAAGTGCTTTATTGCGTGTTAAAGTCAATGTAAATGAACCCTAAGGCATGTAACCCGCTATTTAAAGGTCAAAACTGCACCAAAACAATAAATACTACCATTGTTGACCCCTCCCTTTGAAAATGCTAGTTGCCTGGCCCTTATTATAAGTATAGAACACAGTGGAGGGATGTTCTAAGAGGACAGTTTTAGGGTTTGGTCCTACCATGGCTTCCATCCGCGCCCTGCGCTCCTCTTCCTCCTTCTTCTTCCTCATGTTCTCCAGATCTTGTTTGGCCTCGGAAAACGACTGCAGGAAAGTGTCAAATATGCCGAAGAACTCATCCGGCTGCATTCTGCCATCCACCTCCCCGAAATGCTTCATGGCTTTGGAAAACTAAGAGGAAGAAAAGAACAGATCTGGTCAGGAGAGTCCCCCCTTACATCAGGGTCCCCATTAGAGTCTTCCCTTACATTGGGGTCCCCATTAGAGTCTTCCCTTACATCGGGGTCCCCAATGGAGTCTCCCCTTACATCAGGGTCCCCATTGACATCTCCCATTACATCAGGGTGCCCATTGCAGTCTCCCCATACACAAGAATCCCCACTGGAGTCCCCTTACATCAGGGTCCCTATTAGAGTCTCCCCTTACATCAGGGTCCCCATTGGAGTCTCCCCTTACACAAGGGTCCCCACTGGAGTCCCCTTACATCAGGGTCCCTATTAGAGTCTCCCCTTACATCAGGGTCCCCATTGGAGTCTCCTCTTACATCAGGGTCCCCATTGGAGTCTCCCCTTACACAAGGGTCCCCACTGGAGTCTCCCCTTACATCAGGCTCCCCATTAGAGTCTCCCCTTACATCAGAGTCCCCATTGGAGTCTCCCCTTACATCAGGGTCCCCATTGGAATCTCCCATTACACAAGGGTCCTCACTGGAGTCCCCTTACATCAGGGTCCCCATTACAGTCTCCCCTTACATCAGGTTCCCCATTAAAGTCTCCCCTTACATCAGGGTCTCCATTAGAGTCTCCCCTTACATCAGGGTCTCCATTAGAGTCACCCCTTACATCAGGTTCCCCATTAAAGTCTCTCCTTACATCAGGGTCCCTATTCGAGTCTCCCCTTACATCAGGGTTCCCACTGCAGTCTCCCCTTACATCAGGGTCCCCATTGGCATCTCGCCTTACATCAGGGTCACCATTAGAGTCTCCCCTTACATCAGGATCTTCATTGGAGTCTCCCCTTACATCAGGGTCCGCATTAGAGTCTCCCCTTACATCAGGTTCCCAATTAAAGTCTCCCCTTACATCAGGGTCTCCATTAGAGTCTCCCCTTACATCAGGGTTCCCAGTAGAGTTTCCCCTTACATCAGGGTCTCCAATAGAGTCTCCCCTTACATCAGGGTCTCCATTAGAGTCTCCCCCTACATCAGGGTTCCCAGTAGAGTCTCCCCCCCCCACATCAGGGTTCCCAGTAGAGTCTCCCCTTACATCAGGGTCTCCAATAGAGTCTCCCATTACATCAGGGTCTCCATTAGAGTCTCCCCTTACATCGGGGTCCCCATTAAAGTCTCCCCTTACACCAATGTCCCCATCAGAGTCTGTTTACTATTTTTTATAGTAAATGTACAAAAGATACAGCATTGAGTTATCATTCAGCATAGAAGAGCGATACACTCTGATCCAGAGGAAGCAAATGCATTCCACGAAACGCGTAGACCCAAGTAAGAGGTGTGTGACTATGACTGTTCAATGTACATATTGCTAAAATGGTATAAAAACCTCCATAAGAAAACTGTATTATATTGTAGCTTACCAATCCTTAAATGCTGTGGCTGCATTATTTTCTTTTTTTCCTGTCCTTTATTTTCACCTGCTGACCTGGCTGGTAACACACCTCGTGTATTAGAGCGCCCCCTACTCTGGAGGAAGGAGCACCGGGGGGCACCTTTGGAAAGCAGCATTGTTAGAGTAGAACTATAGGCAAAACTTTATTTTCCACTTTGGATAATAAAGGAGGGTTATAACCTCTGTCAGTTTTTTTGCTATATGTGTCCCATTGGGGAGATTTACCGTCACTTCCTGTCCCATAACTAAAACAGGAAGTGAGAATAAGACCCTGCAAATTAAGGGAATCCCTTAAGACCTCCGAGATCTCCAGAACTAGTGTCCCCATTGGAAAATTTCTCCTCTATTACTTTTCTGGGGACAACCCAAAATGTGGGATTTTCTTTTACTTCCACTTTTCAATGATAATGGTAAACAGGACCAATAGAGAGGGTGAGTCTTCCTAATGGGTACCGAAAGGGGGGCGTAATCCCTCTCTACGCTATCCAAAAAACGGAAAGAAAAAAAAAGTTTTGCCTTTAGTTAAACTTTAATCTAGGAAGGTGTTAGATGTATTAGCAGATTTAGATACACTAACAAATTGAAGCCAGACTCCAACTCACACTTTGTAATCAGTTGCAGCAGCTGTCCTTTTTTTCTCCTTTTGGGATAAAGATTTTACATTAAAAAAAAGCTGATCCTATTAAGCACCCCTGCCAGTGGGAAATGGTTTGTCACAACCCTTTAATGGCTACATCTGCGGGAGAGCTTGTTTTCAGACTTACTGGTCCGGATCATCAAAATAAAAGGAAAGAAAAGCCTAAAATAGAAAAACTAATGCAGCCATCACATCTAAGAATTGGTAAGCTGCAATATATTAAATGTTTACTTTTGGGTTTAATCGCTTTAAGGATTGTTTTACCTTCATCATGAAGGAATTATGTTACAATGTTTAAAAAAAAAAATGTTTTAGAAATAAATACAATGTATCATAATGTGGGACAATGGTGGAGAAGGGGGATTTGCTCCCACAATGGGATCCAGTCTGAGCTGGATTAAGAGCCTCATGGGCCTGGTGCTGAGGAATTTGGGCATCCATTAGGGGCTTAGGGGCTCTGCCCCCTAATTCATGCGTCCAGCCCCCTAATCTACATGCGGGGCGCCGGACACATGGATTCCAATGGGGGTTTTTTTTTTAAGCACATGATTAGAGCCTAAGGCTCTTATTGGCTTCAAAGAAGGCTGGGCTTGGGGTGCAGAGCCCACCTAGTTGTGTGCAATAGTGAATTAATATTTGCTAATGTTTGAAGGGAATGTAGATTGTCTAGAGGTGGTTTTTAAACCCTTCATGTCTGTTAAAGTGTGATGTCCAATCACCCACACAGGCCTGGGAGATTAGCCCATTGAGACAATGACACAAAACAACAAAGTCTGAGACAGGATGGGGCGGAGCACTAGAAGATAGGCTCGTCCGGAGCTCCTCCATCCCTCCCTCTCCACTAGGAACTCTGACGGCGCTCTCCATCCCCCTTCACCGCATGGCGAGAGCAGAGCGGAGATTCGATCAGGCATGCTGGCAGCCTGAATAGAGCCGGCCCGCCTCGGCTTTCCCCGCAGCCTGACGCGGCTTAGGAACGGCTTCATCCGCCCACTGACACGGTCGCTCGACCCCCGTGACCTGCCGCAGACCGGAAGTGAACCCTGACGGGGGAAAGAAGGAGACGCCGGTCTCGGCGGGAGCTTCGAACCACGGATGTACAGCCGCCAGCCAACATCAGAGAGCTCACCGCTTCATCAGAGCACAGCATAGCGGAAGAAACCCCCGGCCATGATCACTGGAGCGCGGTACAGTACATCAAACACTAAGTAGCAGTTAATGATGAAATGTGATTTGCCAGGACAGAGCTGTTCACTGAGCCTTGGGAAAACTGTGACATAAAGAGATACACGCTGAAAACTGCTAAGGCTGGGCTCACTTGCGCTGTCGGCGTTGTGGCTCTCCACCTCAGATCCTGCAGGACGCCCCCCTAGTAACCCCCTGAACCCCTTACAAGCAGGAGGAGGGGGCCGGTGCAGATAAGCAAAGAGCTTCCCACAGATCACAAAACGTCTGTTCTGCCCCCGCCGGCTTCCCCACCCCCCCCCCCCACCCCTCTTTCTCTTTATTGCTGTTTTCTGGTTGTTGTGCCCTCATCTTTCTAAGAAGATTGGGAGGAGACTGGCTTATAAAGAAGTAATAGACTATATATACCCCATGGCCACGTGTTAAGGACCCTCCAGGGTGGCCCCTTGGGCAAGGAGCACAGCCGGGCAAGGGAGAGAACATACAAGTTTTGAGGGCTTATACTGGTATTCCCCTCACCCTACCCACAGAATGTGACATTGTTTTCCTTTTTGTACGCAACACAGAGAAGAGGGGGTATTTAGAGGTGCGTTCAAGAACCGAGACCACCGTTCTCTGAGGAAGTTATATTTGACCAATTAAGCTGGGCCCAGCCTTGAGTCAATCTTAAAGAGCCCTAACCATACGGAGTAGGCGTTGGCCAGGAAGTAAAGTAAAAGAAGAAGAAGATTTTAAGACAAAACTTGATAAAGAGACTGTATAAAGATTGTATTAATACTGATAGGAACTGATAGTGTGATTACAGCTTGCAGACCTGTAGATTTCGGTTGGGGTTCCGTATCTGGGCAGGGGTGGTACTGTATTATAATTAAGTAAAAATCCCCGGGTAGGTGGGGAAGGGAGAGGAGAGAAGAGTAGCTCCTGGGGTCAGGGAGAAGGACTGTGACACAGAGAGTCTCTCCACCCTTTCTCTCTACATGTTAGTGGGTCTCCAAGAAAGGATTAAAAACAAGGGGACCTTACCGATACGGGAAGATGAAGGGGAAGGTAAAAACAGGAAAAAAAACCCCACTGACTTCTAGCCCAGGGGGAATCCAGCGTTACATGGCAAGCAACTCTAGTATAACAGAGGAAGGATCCGGTAGCCCAAAATCTGTAGCAACACGGAGATCTGGGCCAAATAAGCAAAGGATATTAGAGGAGGGTAAAGGGGGAATGGAAAATGGAGCTAATAAGGGGCCCCCAAAGGAAGGAAATGTGAGGGAGGAAATAGGACAGGAGATGGAGGGCACTAGGGGAGGAGGTATCGTTCCAGTAACACCCCAGGAAAGTGAAGGACCCCCAATTAGGGAGATGCTAACAGAAATGTTCACAAAAATGGAAGATTCACTAAAAGTGGAAATAGCAGGAGTAAGGTCAGACATAGGTTTAGTACTTGGGAGGGTGGAAGAGATAGAGGGGAGAGTAGACAACCAGGACCAAAGACTAGATGAGATATCAGAACAAATTACATCCCTTCAGTTAGCGAATAGGAGCCTCCAATATAAATTGGAGGACCAGGATAACCGGGGGAGAAGGAAAAATGTGCGCATCAAGGGACTCCCAGAAAAACATAGCAACAAGGATTTGGGCAGTATAATAAAGCAGGTATTTAACCCCCTACTAGGTAGAGACCCTGGGGACACCCTTAGGATAGACAGAGCTCATAGGATAGCAAAACGGACAGGGTTAAGGGAAGAGCAACCCAGAGATGTAATAGTGAGGTTTCACTACGTAGAGGAGAGGGGACTCATTATGGAGAAATTGAAGACAGCAGCAGGATTGATCTTCGAGGGGGTAGAACTGCAGGTCTTCCCGGACCTTGCCGTAGAAACATTAGTGAGAAGGAGGCTGTTGAAGCCCCTCACACAACAGATGATGGCCTTGGGCATACCCTATCAGTGGGGATTTCCCGCGTGTTTAATTGGGAAAAAAGACGGCCGCTCCGCAGTCCTACGATTCCCCGAAGATCTACAAGGGTTCTGCGAAAGGTTGGATATCCCCCCTCCCCGGTTACCAGGGTGGGAGGTGGAAGAAAAAACAGTACGCACCCCAAGGATCCCTAGATGGAGAGGAACGAGAGGAGTCGAGCCTAGAGTACAGTAAAAACTTAAAGAGGGCGTGAAGGGGGAAGCGAGAGGATGGTAGAGCTGGGAGGGTAAAGGGAGGGTAGGAGGGAGGAGGGTTTCGGGGAGTCTCTGGTGGGAGCCCTTGGGTATATATGGGTAAAAGAAGGTTCCTTCTAGTAAGGTATCTAACCCATATGAACAACAAAATGTGGGGGGAACTCCGACCACCCTTGTCAGGGGCATTGTTGCGGAGAGGGGGAGGGAAGAGAGGGGAGGAGGGAGGAGAGAGGGGGGAGGGAGGGATTTGTTGGTTTGGGGCTAGAGTCCCCCTCAGTTTTTTTTTTTTTTTTTTTTTTTTTTTTTTTTTTTTTCCCCCAAAGGTTTACCCCCCGGTGTTTCAAAGGGGCTGTGCCCCCGGATCAGCCTATGTGAGACTCCGACACACACTGCAAATACTCGATGGTTGCAATTAATATAATATCATACAACGTAAGGGGATTAAATATAAAAGAAAAAAGATTTAAGATAGATAAAGAACTCCAATTAATAGGGGGGAATGTGGTCTGCCTTCAAGAGACATTTCTTACTAATGAATCCCCTGTAAAGCTGGCATCATTTCAATTTCCATTATGGTTTTACGGGGACGCACCCTCAGCCCATTCCAGAGGCGTAGCTACGGGGTTCGACAGAACAACCAGATTTGAAATAGAGGAGCGACTGGCTGATCCGGAGGGTAGATATTTGTTTCTCAGGGGCAAATTGTTTGATTTGAAATGTACTATAGTGAATGTATACGCACCCAACAGAAACCCAGACAGATTCTTAAAGACTGTTCTTGAGACGCTGGAGGGTTTCAAAGTGGGCAAAGTAATCATAGCAGGAGACCTGAATTGGACCCTAAATCCTAAGATGGACAACTCGGGGGGTGGTAGTAGGGCGGCTGAGGGGAGATACAGATCTTTAAAAAGCACCTTAGCCAATGCACAGATTATAGACGCATGGAGAATTTTCCACCCAAAAGATAGAGACTATACCCATTATTCAGCTCCACATAACTCCTTCGCAAGATTAGATTATATTCTACTTGATCATCAACTAATCCCAAATCTGAAAAAAGCAGAAATTAAAGCAATCACCCTCTCCGACCACGCCCCAGTAGTAATTCAGTTGGAAGTACAGGGAGAGAGTGGAGCAGGGAGGACGTGGAAATTAAATAATTCTCTTTTACATGACCCGGAAGTCTCAGCCAAGATAGAACAGGAACTGATTAGTTTCTATGAATTAAACGACACACCGGGTATAACGAGAGCTACCCTTTGGGAAACACACAAAGTAGTTATTAGAGGGGTCCTGATTGGGATTGGAGCATGGAAGAAAAAGGAAAGGGAACAACAAAAAACTTACCTGTACAGGGAGATTAATAAATTAGAACAGGACACCAGACCAAAGGGACTAAGGGAGAGAAAGGAGTTGAGGGAAAAAAAAAGAGATCTGGAAAAAATTCTGGAACAAGAAAGGGAATCGGTATTCCATAAAATAAACAGAGAGAGATATCAATGGGGGAATTGGTCGGGAAAATGGATAGCAAAAAGAGTCAAGGACCATAAGAATAGGACCCATATTTCAATGATTAAAGATAAAAGAGGAGAGTCCCAATATTCCACTCCAAAAATTGCAGAAAATTTCCATAGGTACTATAGTGAGTTGTACAACATAAGAGGGAAAGGGGGAGATAAGGAGAGGAGGAAAGGAAGAATAGAGGAATATCTTCGGGACATGGACTTCCCCAGAGGAGTAAAAGAGGAGATGCAGATATTAGAATCTCCGATAACACCGGAGGAAGTGAGTAGAGTAGTTAATAATACAGCACTCGGGGGGAGTCCAGGTCCCGACGGATACTCGATTCTCTACTATAAGAAGTTTCAGAAGTTCCTAATCCCAAAACTCTGCGACTACTTCAATGCAGTGGGAGTAGGAGAGAGGTTTAGGGAGGAAGCCCTGTGCGCACATATAACCTTGATTTTGAAAGAGGGGAAGGACCCAGCAGCCGTAGAGAGTTACCGACCGATCTCCCTATTAAACACGGACATAAAAATCTTTTCGAAAATACTTGCAGAAAGACTAAAAACCCTCCTCCCGGATTGGATCCACCCGGATCAGGTGGGGTTTGTCCAGGGGCGAGAAGGGAGAGACAATTCCATAAAGTCCATAGCATTAATTCAGGAAGCGAGCAGGCGAAAAACTCCCACAGTACTGCTGTCAGTAGATGCCGAAAAGGCCTTCGACAGAGTGGAGTGGGAGTTTATGGACAGGGTATTAGAACATCTAGGACTAGGAGAAAAGATGCTGAGATGGATTAAATCCCTATACTGGCAACCCACAGCGAGAATCAGAGTAAACGGATCCCTGTCTAGCCCCCTACAATTGTTTAATGGGACTAGGCAGGGATGCCCCCTTTCACCGATCATGTTTGTGATTGCTTTGGAACCACTACTGGTTGCAATAAGGAGGAACCAGGACATACGGGGCCTCCGGGTCGGTGGGAGGGAATATAAAATCTCTGCATTTGCGGATGATGTACTGGTATACATGGTTAACCCAATCACAACAATCCCACCCCTCCTTAAAGAGTTCGAAAAGTTTGGCCACTTCTCAAACTTTAAAATAAATGCGACCAAGTCGGAAATTTTAAATATAAACTTAACGCAGGCCGAACAGACAGCGCTAAGTTCCCAGCTACCATTTAAATGGTGCAAAGGAGAGTTATCCTACCTGGGTATAAAATTGACGACACAAATGGACAATCTCTACGGGGCGAACTACCTACCTTTATTGAACAATATCAAGGATAAGTTAAATAAAATGAGACATAAAGCCCTCACGTGGATGGGGAGGATAAATACAATAAAGACATTTATACTACCATTAGTAATGTACACGCTTCAAATGATCCCTATCCCCTTGCCCGTAAGCTACCTGGGAAAGGTTAAATCAATGATTTTATCGTTTATATGGGCTCGAAAGAAGCCGAGAATAGCTTATAATATCTTGGTGAAGGAGAAAGAGAGGGGTGGGGTAGCTCTACCGGATCTCACTAAATACTATGAGGCGATAATAATTTCAAGGGTAGCGGACTGGCGTCATAACAAACAAGGGAAGAGTTGGGTAGATTTGGAAGTTACACTAAGCAACACAGAGTTAGCTAAAATGATATGGATCCCTTCTCAATATAGGGATTTAGGGACGAGCACTTGCACTTTAACTAGGCATACGTTAAAAATTTGGGATAAAATAAATAAAAGACACAAATGGCACTTCAACTCACCTTTAATGTCACTCTTGGACACAAATTACTTCCCCCCAGGGAAAGAAGAACGCTTATACTTTAGTAGGTGGGCAAAAAGGGAAGACATAACACTTTTAGAAGTAATGAAAGGGAATAGGATAAGCACTTTTAGGGAAATTTCACAAGAATGGGGGCGTAAGCCACTCGACTATTGGAGATACACGCAAATGGTGCACTTCATACAAATGTTACCACAACCATTAAGAGGAAAGACACAACTTTACCCACTTGAAAAATTATTTAAAGAACCACAATGTTTACAGAAAAGGATCTCTAAAATATATAAAATATTAAAGCAAGAAGGAGACGTGGAGCTCCCAGACTACTTAAGGAAATGGGAGGAAGAAATAGGGCCCTTGAGAAGTCAGGAGCAGAGGAGCAAAATAATTAAAATGACGCACGCCCTGGCAAAAGATATGCAGACGATCGAAATGTCATTTAAATTAATAGCGAGGTGGCACTTGACGCCACAGAGACTACAGAGGTTCAGTGAGGATAATCAGAAGCTATGCTGGAGGGAATGTGGGGGACTAGGTTCTTTTAAGCATATATGGTGGGAGTGCCCCAAAATAACCCCTTTTTGGGAACAAATAAGAGAATTGATATTTTTAGTGACAGGGGAAACGGTGGGAAACTCTCCATGGGAATGCCTGTTCCACGATACAAAGAAAGGGATCGGGCAATACAGAAGCACATTGACCCCAGTCTTATTGAATGTGGCCAAATCCCTGATTCCGTGTCATTGGAAGTCTGTGCAAGTACCGACAGTTTTAGAGTGGACCCGGAAAGTTGAACATATAAGGGTAATGGAGGAATCCATACAAAGACTTGGGGACATAGGCCAAAAACATGCAAGCAAATGGCAACAATGGGGAGCATATTTGGAAAAAGAGTAACACATATGGTTGAGTAGGGAAGGAGAGGAACGAGGGGAGTGAAACGGGGGACTGGGGGCTTTGCATCCCCCTCTTTTTTTTTTTTTTTTTCTTTTTTTTCTTTTTTTGGTTTTTTTTTTTTTTTTTTTTTTTTTTTTTTGGGAGGGGGGGGTACATGAACAGGGGTACTAAAATAATGAATGTAAATGTAATATGCACATGATGATTTGTATGTGAGAAAACAAATAAAGAGTATACAAAAACAACAAAGTCTCTCTGAGCAAATCTAATCTTTATTCTTTGGTGTGAATATTTAAAGGGGGCTTTCAGAAAGTACCGCCCTTTGGGACGTGTCATACAGATTATCCAATCATATACAAGTATAGCCTGCAATAAAAGTGAAACTAGTGATTCCTCAAAATCATGTGCTTTCCAAGAAACGAAACAACTGAAAGAAGATAACAGTAACATGAGAAACAAAACTAGATTAGCAAAACTTGAGCATGTCTATTTGTGAAGTGGATGTTAGAGACACAAAATGGAAACCAAATTTCTTAAAGAATGAAAGCGGTTACGCTAAATATCCCTTCAATATCTTCTTGATTCTCCTCATTGGCCAATCAGGAAGGGGCTCCTGAGACCCGTTTGGCTGGGAGTCTTAGGACGGGTCTCAAGACCCGCCTCCCGTTTGGCCACACCTCTGCCGCAGTAAGGAGGCCATGGATGGTAGTAAGAGAGGGCCATGGCCTATCGAGCGGCGGTTTGTGTAGTGGATCGACACTTTAATCTATCAATCTATCGAATGAGATGGGGGATGGTTGCAGTGAGAGAGGATCGCAGCCTATCGAGCCTATTGTGTAGTTTATCGCCGCTTTGATCTATCGAGAGCCTTGCGCGCATGGGCGAGGGGGGGTTTGTGGTGTCAGTGAGAAAGGATCATGGCCTACCAAGCACAGGTGGGGGGGGGGGTTGTGTAGTGGATCGCCGCTTTGATGGAGAGCTGTGCAGGGGTCCAGGTCTGCTTGCCGTCCCCTCCAAAATTTTGACCACCAGCCACCACTGGGATTGCAAGAGAGGTGGGGATGGGTGGGGAGTGAGAGTGAGAGAGGGGGTGGGAGTGTGAGATAGAGGGGGTGAGAGAAGGAGGAAGAGTTAGAGAGAGAGGGGGTGGGATTGGGGGGGTGAGAGAGAGGGGGGGATGAGAGAGATAGAGGGGGCATGGGCGGTGAGGCAGAGAGAGAGGGAGGATGAGGCAGAGAGAGAGGGGGATGGGGGGTGAGAGAGAAAAAGAGGGGGGAGAGAAAGAGAGAGAGAGGGGGTAAGAGAGAGGGGGATGGGGGATGAGAGATATAGAGCGGGGATGGGGGAAGAGGGAGAGAGAGGGGGTTATGGGTGAGAAAGAGGGGGTAAGAGAGAGATATAGGGGGGATGAGAGAGATAGAGGGGGATAAGAGAGAGATAGAGGGGGCATGGGCGGTGAGGCAGAGAGAGAGGGGGGATTGGGGGGAGTGAGAGAGAGAGGGGGGAGAGAGAGAGAAAGAGAGGGGTAAGAGAGAGATAGAGGGAGATGGGGGGATGAGAGAGATAGAGTGGGGATGGGGGGTGAGGGAGATAGAGGGGGGTTGGGGTGAGAAAGAGAGGGGTAAGAGAGAGATAGAGGGGGAAGAGAGAGATAGAGGGGAGTGAGAGAGAGGGGGGGATTGGGGGTGAGAGAGGGGGTGAGAGAGAGAGGGGGGTGAGAGAGATGGGGAGAGAGATAGAGGGGGTGAGAGAAAGAGAGAGAGGGGGGGATTGGGGGGTGAGAGAGAGGGGGTAAGAGAGATAGAGGGGGAAGGAGAGAGAGGGGAGGAGAGAGATAGAGGGAGGATGGGGGGTGGAGAGAGAGGGGGAGGAGAGAGATAGAGGGAGGATGGGGGGGTTGAGAGAGAGAGGGGGTAAGGGAGGGATAGAGGGGGATGGGGGTGAGGGAGAGAGGGGGGATTGGGGGATGTGAGAGAGGGGGGATTGGGGGGGTGAGAAAGAGGGAGGGTGAGAGAGAGAGGGGTTAAGAGAGAGATAGAGGGGGACAGGGGTGTGAGAGAGAGAGAGGGGGATTGAAGGGGGGAGAGAGAGGAGAGGGGGTGAGAGAGAGATAGAGAGGGGATGGGGTGAGGGAGAGAAAGGGGGGTAAGAGAGAGAGGGGGAGAAGAGAGACAGAGGGGGGGGTGAGAGAGAGAGGGAGAGGGGGGTAAGAGAGAGATAGAGGGGGAGGAGAGAGATAGAGGGGGGGTGGGGGTGAGGGAGAGAAAGGGGGGTAAGAGAGAGATAGAGGGGGGAGGAGAGAGAAGAGGGGGATGGAGGGTTGAGAGAGAGAGGGAGAGGGGGGTAAGAGAGAGATAGAGGGGGGATGAGAGAGATAGAGGGGGTGGGGGGGTGAGGGAGAGATGGGGGGTGAGAGAGATAGAGGGGAGTGGGGAAAGGGAGGAGATGAGGGGGGGGTGGGGGGTGAGCGAGGATCTAACGATTTACATATCATCATGTGTCACTGCACACAGAGCAGGGCTGGGCAATATTAGTGGCTCACTCACCCCACTGGGCTGGGCCCGTTTTAGGAAGGGGCCTGGAGCTGCAGCTCAAATAGCATTATGTTAATCCAGCCCTGGATCCAGTTATTAAAGAGGAAGTAAACCCTGATGGGTTTACTTCCTCTTTTTTTCCCCTGCAAAGGCAAAGCATAATGGACTACTATGCATCGCATAGTAGCCCATTATGTGTCACTTACCTGACACAGGAGCCAGCGAAGTCGCCGCTGTCCCCTGTAGTCCGCCGCATCCATGTTGCTGGTGGCGTCTCGCAGCTCCGCCGCTGCCATACGGCGAAGCCGCGATGACGTCACTCCCGCGCATGCGCACGGGAGTCGACAAATTAGGCAAATCCATTCTTGGATTTGCCGCATTTAGTGCGCCTGCGCGCCGCTGTCTACGGCGCATGCGCCGTAGACAGCGGTGCCCATTTTCGGGCAAATATCTCCTAAACCATATAGGTTTAGGAGATATTGCTTGGACCTACAGGTAAGCCTTAATCTAGGCTTACCTATAGGTCCAAGTTGTTTGGAAGGGTTTACTTCCTCTTTAATGGTGGAAGTTTTC